>NW_015388807.1:168769-208415 GCF_001527695.2 Protobothrops mucrosquamatus
CCTGCAATAATTTTAATTTAATCCTTGCTCTTTTTCCTTGCCAGATAAATTTAAGCATAATTTTATTCAAATTCTGAAAAAAATTCTTGTCTAATTTTATAGGTATGCATTGGAACAAGAATAAAATTTTCGGTAGCACATTCATTTTAATCACCGCAATTCTGCCCATCAAAGAGAGCTGTAAGTTAGTCCAAATATCGAGAACTTTTTGGATCTGTTCTATTAATTTATCGTAAGTATCCCTTTTAAGTGTAACGCATCTGGCAGACAATTGTATCCCTAAATATCTAACTTTGTTTGTAATTTGAATACCTATTCTGTCAACTAAGGGATCTTTATTGTGGTTGGGCATAATAAAATAATCTTGAAAGTCTGAAAGAGTTTTCTCTGCCTCTTCTTATACCATAAAGACTAAAAACAAGGTAGTCTTGAGTTTTCCTCCCTCTCCTCTTTCTCAGGGATGGCATTTCTGTAGCCAGTCTTTCATTCCTTATTTAAGGTTGTCTTTGTACTCCTCTACAGCAATGTATACATGTCTGACATGATTAAGCACACAAACCCTCTGTTGCTATTTGCCTTTAAGGATTAATTTATTTCTCTTACTGACGGAAATATATAAACTGTTCAAAAGAAATAGATCTAACAAAAGAGGAGGTGGAGTTGCATTATAGCTAAAAGATAGTACATCTACAGAAATGAATAAAAACAAGGATGAAAGCCTCTTAGAATGCAGATAAGATGATAAGATGAAATGAGATGAGATGAGATAAGATAACCTTTATTGTCACTTTTTTCCTGTAAACACATATATGGGTTAATATACAAGGACAAAAAAGAATGACATTGCCATAGGTATATACTACACGCCACCCAACCAAGCAGAAGAAATAGATTAACTTTTTGCTAGTCAGTTAAGCTGCAGAAATGAAAAGTCGCAATTATTTCTCTGAATTCTGACTTGTTCATTATATTGGCAGGCCTTCAAAAGCTTTCAAGTCATGTTGGTGTTAACTTGCTATTTCATACTGCTATTTTGTACCATTTGGATGCTGCAGGATCCCACCAGCTCCTTATCCCATGTTCAGAAGCATAGGTCATGTTATAAAGTGATTAATGTTCCAACTAATTAATCAGTTGAATAAGACAATAATTAACTGATTGGCAATAATTTAAATACAATTATAAAGCAATTAAGATATGCTATGATGATTGGGGTAACATTAAGCTACAACAAAACCTTGTAATGAAAATGCTGATGGGTTATTCTAATAATAAAACTATATTTTCTTCCCAACATAGCAAACTTTTCAGTAAATTAAATAAAAGCAAATCAAGCAAGAGGTTTTTTTCACAGATTAATTAGAGCTTCCAGGAAATTTATAAATATAAATACATGTGAAATAAATTCCTGCATGGGACCAAAAATAGATCCCGTAATTACAGTTAAATTGTTGACATTATAACATAATGCTTCCCTTGAACAAGATTAGCCTGAAATTTAAAGTGCCCAAGAAGCATTTACCATAATTACCACATTTAATACATTCCAGTGTAATCCATTGTATTTCTAAACTATTTGAAACACACCCCAATATTTCTTTAAAGAACCATGAGGGGAAAGGAAAGATGTGCAATTTCCTATTCAAGAACTTCCTATCCACAAATGGAATATTTATAAGATTTTTTTTTTTAGATATGGAAGCATACTAACTATTCAGGATGCAAGATAGAATGTCTTCTCAATATAATTCTCCTTCACCTAATGCTAGCAATTAAAAAGAGGTACTTTGCTATTCATTCTCTGTTACTTAGTAGTTGAGGAGAATGTTAGATGCTTAAGCCAGAGCCCTTTCAATGGCACCTAGCACTTTCCATTTGATATTTGTAAAGCCTTTTCTTAAGTTAATATAGACATGGCACATTGTCTTCTGTTCTTAATGTATAGTGACACAATATAATTTTATTGTCCATTTCATTTTCTGAATAATTTCTGAATAATTTTATAACACATACAAATAAGTAACATGGACACCTTCATGCCATGCATCAAAATTTCTTGCCACTTCCTTCATACCACTTTTAGTGATTTATTTTCAGTGATTTTGGAAGTGTTTTAGGACTTTCTAGAGGAGCTTAATTTATGATAAAAATGCTGCAGAAGTAATAGGGAATTTGCAAATAATAAAATAAAATGCAAATAGTACTTAGCACTTGAGAAGTCTTGATTGCAATTTGTTCTTTTTTGGAACAGATGATGGATCATTGCATTATTTAAGAGATACTATATGTGGATGGCATTGATGGTATTGTTTATGTTTGCTGATATACTGATTATAATGTTGTGCTCTAAAACACTTAAAGATGGAATTAATGAAGCACCATAAAGGGCCTTGAAAAAAATCAAAACAAAACATTGTTTGATTTTCAAAGGAATAAACTCTAGGAGTTTCTAAAGAGTTTGGTTCATAGAATAGAATAGAATAGAATAGAATAGAATAGAATAGAATAGAATAGAATAGAATAGAATAGATTAGAATAGAATAGAATAGAATAGAATTTATGGTCACTTTAAATGTGCATTAATCAGCATACATTAAAATGAAATTTTGTTGCATACAGCTCTCAAAGGGTCACCACCTCCAATATACACTACATAAACATGACAAAAAGAATAAAAAATGCATATATCCATATACCCACCTATATTCTATGACAGAGAAACAACACAGTCTAGTTCGGATGTATACATGTGCATGGGGAGAAAAACGAATCTTGCGAGTTTACCAGATGGATGGCATGGAAAGCTATTACAGAATCTGGTAGTCTTGCTGCAAATACTTCAAAACTTCCTCTCAGAGAGAAGCAACAGAAACACACCATGAAGTGGGTGTGTGGGATCTCTAACAATGCTTCAAGCTCTAAGCACATAGTGCTTATAAGCAGTGTCCTGAATAATGGGAAGTGAGCTTCCTATGATCTTCTTGGCTGTCCTCACCAGTCTATGTATGGGCCTTCTATCTGAGGCTCTGCTACCACCAAACAGTGATGCAGTTTGTTAAGATGCTCTCAATCGTGCCTCTGTAAAACGTGGCCAGGACAGAAGGAGAAAGATGTGCTATCCTTACCTGATGCAGGAAATGCAGATGCTGATTTGCATGCTTCACTATGGAAAATGTGTGGAGAGACCAATTCAGATTGTTAGTTATCTGCATCCCTAGATACTTAATATAGTTGACCACCTCTACATCTGCATCATTGATATTGAGAAGAGTATGACTGTACCAGCTCTTTCTAAAATCTACAGTGATCTCCTTTGTTTTATTCACATTTAGAACCAGGTTACTTTTATTGTATCAGTCCACCAGAGCCTTCACCTCTTTCCTATAAGTGTCTTCATTGTCATCCTGAATAAATAACCACTACTGCTGTGTCATCCACATACTTCACAATATTGTTCATAGCAGATTTGGCACAGCAGTCATGGGTCATCAAGGTGAACAGTAACAGACTCAAGACACAGCCCTGTGGGGAACCCGTACTCAAGGAAATGAGTACATGAGAAGATTATGCTCTTTTCTTTTCCTTTCCCTTAAAACAGGTCTCTCAACTATACTAGATTCAATAAGATTCTAGTTATAATGGAACAGTATCTAGAATAAACCTAATTTTAAGAGCTAACTTTCACAGACCTTCACGTGCCACCAGTAAGCGTATTTTTGTCAAATTGTCTGCAGCATTTTAGAGAGAAAAATGATAATTGATGGATGAGGAGAAAGAGGAATTCTCATATTTGTATATTGTATCAGCTTTAGTATTTATCTTTAATGTTGGCTCTTCCATTTATTTTGAAAACCTAAGAGAGCTTAATATTTATGCTTAGATACTACTTGGGAGTATTGAACGTCAATGAGAAGCACCTGTCTTATGGTCTGAGAAATACTTCAAAAATGTAAGATTTTCTGAGTATGGGGTTGGGGGTGAACCTTATTATGCTTGACAACTAAAACAACATAATAAAATGATTATAAAAAAGACTATGACTATATCTATTATACCGCCAGTGGAAACAAGATTCAATATTGTCGTCCCATTTTTCAACTATTCACAGAACATATTTCAGGCAACTTGTCCAAAGACCACAGTTCAAATTTTCAGAAGCCATAGATTATGATTAATTAATTTTATAATATGGAGTTATATGAACACTTGTTCAATATCTTTCTGTGTGGCTATCAATAAAATAACCACAGTAATGATTAAAAATAAACAAGCACAATTGTTTTGTGCACAGAGTAAAATCCAACAAGCCAAACAATCACCACACCAAATTGGGCTTAGCCAAAACTCAAACCTAATTTTGAAGGAAGAACAGATCTTTAATGCTGCACAAAAGAGTAGGAAAACCAAGGTCATCTAAATCTTGGGAAGTAGGCTGTCCACAGGATATGTATCACTGAATATTGAACCCTAGAATCAGGTTTCCTAGATCCCATTAGATAGCATTTTTAAAAGAGTAAACCTAAAGCATGGATATGCCTAAATTTCTGTCACTATCTGAGTCATAGCATTCTCAACCAGTTGCAACTTCTGTGTGGTGTTCAAGGGTATACATGGCATCAGTCCAAAAAGGAAGTGACCAAAACATGAATGACAGTGAACAGGACATCCAGGTCAAAGAATGAACAAAATTGGTAGGCAGAAGGAAGCTGTGCAAGGGCAATCTTAGCCATGACTACCACTTGGTCCTCAGCCAGTGCCAAATTTCTAGAGGAACCTCCATCTTGTACACTAGCTCTATATGAAGAGTGCAACTTCATACTGAGATGCAAATTTCAGTCCCCCAAGATTTGGGAGGTTCCAAAATTCATACCTGCTTGGTCTTTTCAGGATTGTGCCTGAAGTTATTCCTCCACATCCAGGCTCCTACTGCCTCTAGATAGTGGGCAAGTATCTTGATGTCTTCATTTGATCACTCAGAGAAGAAATGTATAATTGAGCAGCATCAAATAAATGTATTTACCAATGTCATGTAGATCTTAAACAGGAGCAGGAAAAGAGTAGAGCTTTGTAGAACCACACACACATTAGACATATAGAACTGGACCTCCCCTCCCCACAACACTGAATAGAATCAACTTCAGAGAAAGGAAGAGAACCATTGCAATATTGTCCTTCCCACTGTAATTAGAGAAGTGATACAAGGTGGTCAAGATGGACATGATCTCACTATTCTCATCCCTCCTGAGGTTATCAAAATTACCAATGCTGTCTCACTTCTACAACCAGGTTTGGTCCCTAACTGAAAGTTATCTGGTAATCCATTTCCTCTTCCAGATTCTAAAACTGCAGTCCAACACTTTCTCAACAATTTCCCCTAAATGGGGAGAATTACGCAGGATGAACATTGCCCAGCTCACCCTAGATTCCTTTACACTTCTTCAAAGCAATTATTCTTTATTCTTGGCTAGTGTGGCTATTGTATAAGTTGTTCTTACCCATCTCCACATACATGTGCATGGAAAGCCACTTTGCCTCAGCATATAGACTTCTAATGTGGTGACTTTGGAAAAAGACAGGTCTACTTCCACATGTAGTGAAGCATTTCTTTCAAAAAATATACATGGTTCTCTTAGAAAATGTGAGAAGCACTTGCTTGAATTACAAAGGAAATGCCATCCTCTGCTAGATGCTCTAGTAAGAGCAGATGAAAAAGTAACCAACTACTATCTTACTCTAAAATTTGTTTTCAGCCCTCATATAAATTCTCTACTCATTTTGCTTTGTTTTATCACCACTGCCCTTTATTCTGGCCTTCAGGACTGCCAAATTGGATCTTATTGCTTAAAACATGCAGTCTATTTTAATGTGTTTTCCAAATGGATGTTGAATTATATGACAATTCTGTCTCTAGGATGGAAGTGTATTTTTTCCCAAACATTAAACTGGCATTGGTTTTTATTTTCAGTACTGTTTATTTTGTCATTAAATCAAATCCTCATTATTCAGCTCTAGTCTCCCCACGAATATGCATCTATGAAATATTAATGTCATTTGCTTCTCTAGCTGTGTTTGCATTTTGCTCAACAAGTGTAGTGCAGCTCAAGTGCTTCAAATAACGTTAGATATTTCTTCTATTCTTGGATTGTTCTTGCACTTCTATATCCATTTGCTTTGCCCTTTTCAATATCATGTGTGTATTTATTGCTAGATGACATGCATAACCTTTATGCTCACTGTAATTTCTTTTCCAGAGAGCTTTTGATTTCCTTAGTGTCCTTTCATCTTGTTCCCTTTTTAAAAAAACTGTTATTCTCCCACAGCCTTGCTTTGATATTTTCAGATTCTATAACCTGGAAAATTCTTATTCTCTTCCTTTTCCAGTTCAGCAGACATTCAATTGCCATCCTAATTTGATGAGTCATTCTTGCCAATTGCCCATCCATTGCTACCTCTCAGATTTCGTTATTGATTTTGTTGGGAACCAACAAGCTATAACTGTCCCTTTGCAAGTATCCTTCTTTGTTTGCTGTACAATGCCTTATTCATGAAGCAATCACAAACCATGCACCTGCACCAAACAGATTGCCTAGTCGTAATGTCCATGTGTTTATTCATAATCCAAATTAAACTATAAATAGAAGAGCTTCATTTCTTTTAAAGGTTATATTATTCACATAGGCACCTAAAATAAACATTTTTGTGTAGCCTGCAGGCAAGATAGTATGTTTCTGGCACCAAGTGACCACTTCTTAAAACAGTAAAACAAGTAGCACAATCATGTCATACTGTCTTTTGTTTTTCTACAAATTATCAGCAGAAAGACAGAAGATAATATGCAGATGGGGCTTTAGGCCACGTTTCTCTGCATTCTTAAGTTTCATCTGAAATCTGATACTAAAAAAATTAGGTGGTTTTGCATGTTAGTATCTATACAGTCAACACTACAGTGATGAAAAGCCTAACTTTGGTCAATTAAATCAAATCAGCATAATCAAAAGAAACATCAATCAACAGCTCCAAACCATTTCCTTTCATATTCCTTTCAATTGAGAAGCAGGTAATATTCATGGAAATGAGAAAAATCACTGATACACTTTTTTAAAAAATGTAAAAACATGTTTTACGTTGTTACCTAACAACAAGAGCGTTTCAGTGATACATTCCGTTTCCTTTCTTTTACCCCCATGACAAATTGTCTCCCCAAGAACTATCTATGCCCTATGAAGCATTTGTTTCCACAAATATTTTCATTTTTGCTGAACTTTCTTCAATTCTGCCTTCAGAAAGGATACAAGTGTCTTCCATTCACTGTATTGTCAAATTAAAGTGTGCTTCTTTCCACCATTTCAACTCAGCCCTTTGAATCACAGTCAATGTTACAGAATCCACTCTATGCTGAAAACTCCAAACACATCCTTATGGCATTTCCAAATAGGGCAAAAAATTCCTCCCTGAAACATGAAGGACTGATGTTCATTTGTGTCTACAATAATAGACTATAGATGGATGATTTAATTCCTGAACAGGGAGATTTCTACTGTTTCTTTTGGCTTTTATCCTGGCCTAAGCTGGAGTTCTCTGAGAGTGTTTAACTAAGAGGCAAACCATAAGGAAGGTCAGACTTCTAATTACAGAATAGTAATCGGGCTGAAATGAACTGATAAGGCTGAGATAATTGTGAACCAAATGCTGTAAATTCAGCTAGGTTGCAATTCCAAGGAGCTGTAATAGGAACCCAAATAGTATAAGAAAACCAGGAAGCTATGGTTGTTGAAACCAGTGATATAACGCTGATGATGCTGAAAATGTATAGTTGAAAATCCCAATAAAGCTTTCCGATCATTGATATCAAGAAAAATAGTTCCTAAGTTGTTGTTTTTGTTTTCCTCATTTTTCCATCTCCTCAGCCTCATGCACCAAAAAGTTTGAGATTCCACTTTGAGGCAATTTTACCCTCATGGGGTAGGCAATCTGCCAACCTTCTTCAAGTCCAATTTGGCTAATTGTTCATCTGTGTCTTGATTAGTTAAAAGGTTACTTCCAGCTGCTTTTAGTGCTTTCTGACTCAAGTTCAACATTCTTTGTCAGCTCTTTGACAAAGGATAAAGTTTCTTTCAAAAGCTCCTTCATTCAACAATAGGTGATGTGTGACATCACTATTGTTCACAGAAATGTATTGCATTCTAAAGCCCATATTAATGATATTGCCAATTAAAAGACCGCTAAACTGTGAACTTTACTGAGGTAGAATGTGCTCTGATAAATACTGCTTGAACAATGAAAGAAATTCATGAACAAGGGGTAATATAGTTTCCCAACTTCTGTCTTTAGGAAGACTAGTGAATAACACAGTTCCTAGAAAAAAATTTGTGAAAGCTTTCAAAACAGTTTTTTTTTCAAAGTCAAGACAACAGTGCACCGTGAATGATCCTCTATGGTGTAGCAATAAAAAAAACAATCAGACCTTTTATATTACGTAGTAAATTATTGTGTATTATTTTTTCTGAGTCAATTTATTTCCCAGGAATGCTCTCTCTGTTTTCACATAGATTTTTTTTCCTTTTTTGAATAAGTCATGTTGTATAAATGTTGTCATTGCAATTCAGCCATGGCAACTACATCACCAGGAGCTTGGGCTAGTTCTGTCAACCCTCATGCATCATGAGCACCTTAACTATACATTCTTTTTTGTACATTGGTGTTTGAGAAATGGAAGAAGAATGGAACCATTCAGAGAAAGTCAGTCTATTTATGATAACTTTTTCTCACAATATTTATTTACTTATTCACTTTATATGCTGCCCACCATACTATCAAAGTGATTCTAGTAGTTTTGCATAATGAAAATAACAACAGCCAGAATGAGCCTAACACACACTACTGTTGATTAGCAATTACAAAGACATTCATTCAAAATATCTATTTTCTTCACCTGTGGACAATAGTGATATACCATTCTTTAAAAAAGTTTGTGTTTGAAAGAAGATTCTCAACTTTATACATATTGGCATAATGACAATAGCTAAAATGATTTGTACAGTTAAATCAATTAAACAAAATCTATTCACAGAGAAAATGGAAGTATCAGTAATGTTTTATTAAACTAATGTATTTATTTTCTATGGAACTTGCATTGCTGTTGGTTCTCATATAATGTCATAAAAATGAAGAATGATGAAGAAAGTAATCTGTATCAAATATAATATTCAATTACAGTAGCAACACAAAAGTATATTTACAAAGTGCGTGTTTGTGTGTAGGTGTAGGTGTAGTAAGCCTCATTTAAGAAATAAATCAGGTGAAATATTATGCAATCAAAATAAAACTAAAAAGGTCAATAACCTTTATAATGCTGAAGCACCTCATGTCTTGCTGGTGATATAGGGGGCTTAGTACTGGTGTAAAACTTCATCAGCTACTGGAGATGTGCGTATCTGAGAAGACATATTTGAACTTCCTGTCCAGAAAATTGCTCCAGAAGGGTAAAATTAATATTGCCAGAATATTGGAATGGGCATATTACATGGTCACCATTCCCTCAAGGACAGAATTGTTTCTAAAATGTTGTTGCTTTTTACTATCCATCCATTATTCATGGTGGGGAAAGAGTATTAAAAAGAGCCTAAAAGATATGTGATGTTTCAGCAATCAGATGATCATGCTAAAAATAGCTGTCTAGCATATGTAGAGCACTTTTCATACTTGATGTCATAGATCCATGGTGGCAAACCTATGGCACACATGCCACAGGTGGCACTCAGAGCCCTCTCTGTGGGCACGCGCACCTTTGCCCCAGTCCTAGGCCTTCAGCTGGGTTTTATAAAACCTTTTTGCTTTAGGCCTCCGCTGCCGTGTGCAAAAAAAAAAGGTTCAATCAATCAATTTCAACTTCTCGCGGGAAAAAAAAAGATTTTGCAAAGTTGGAATTGATTGATTGAACTTTTTAGTCCCACCCAGTCTGCCATTACCACTGCAACCACGCCCACCATATGGGTCACACCCACCCAATTGGCCACACCCACCCAATGAGCCATGCCCAACTGGCACCCGACGATACATAAGTGGGTTTTTGGTTGCAGTTTGGGCACTCAGTCTCTAAAAGGTTCGCCATCACTGTCATAGAGAGTTTAGCTGCATGGTCTGCAAGTGAAGTTCTATTGCCAAGTTTGCTGGTGGGTGTGATGGCTGGAGCTGGATCAGTAATGGATTTAAGTAATGAGCTAATTTAAAAATTGAAAAGGGTGTTCAAATTGATTCCTTTCTACATTCCCTAACATTACAAAAATACATTACAATTTAAATTATTACATATAAATTGTTCATTAAATGATATATTCTTATTAATTAATTTTGTTCTTGCTACCTATTCAAAGTTTTATTGAAATAATACTCAGTTTTTGAGCTATATCAGCTTTTCTCAATTTTGTGCCTTCACAAAATGAATAAAAATAGCATTTATTTTAGTTTAGTGTACTGAAGGTAGAATAAATGGTCAGAAGTATATTATTACTTTATTTAGTTTATATTTATTCAGATTGATAGGACTTCATAGACAACATTTCTAAATGGGATCTAATTGCATTAGACCGACTCTGTATATGAATATTTAACTAGCTTTGTTATTTGAGTTGGTGGGCTGGGAGCAACAATATTGAAATATAGTCTTGAGATTACAGATCCTAATTTGCATAGAGTAGTGTACATGTGTGCATGGTATGATATTGACCTTTTGCTGAATTTCTGGCACTGTCCAAAATGTGCCAAAATTGACAGAAATTATGTCCCTGTCAATTGTATTAGCAGGAAATGTTGCATATATCAGAGAAATGAATATGGTTGGTAGCATATTTTCCTTGTTCTTTTTCTAAAAAGCATTAGATGAAAGCCTTGATGTGCATATTCATGGTGTCCATCTGTTGACAACTCTGATAAGTGGAAAAATCAATTTGGAATGTAAATAACAAATATAAAAATAAGACAAAAATGTGCATTTGTAAAATTAAAAATATATACTCCTGCCTCTCATAAAGCAGCCTGAGACTCCCTTGCTCACTGTGTTTTGGAGGGTGCCATACAACTTTTTTAGTGGTTCCTCTGTAGAGGTGGACCTCTCCTTTTTCTCTTGCATAGATCTTGCCATGTAGACAATCTAGGAATGATCAGTGATGAAGTTGGGAATGCCAAGGTCTGAATTAGTGATTTGTTTGGTGCCTATTGGCCAGGTAAATAAATGCTGCAAGCATTCTTCCTTCCTTTTTCAGTTTTAGGACATTGCAATTCTATTGCTATCTTGTTCTAGTGGATGATCACCTGACTATGAGCCAGCAGTGTGCAGCAGCCGCCGCCAAAAAAGCTAATACAATCCTGGGTTCTATAAACAGATGCATAAAATCAAGATCATGCAAAGTATTAGTACCGCTTTATAAAACCCTAGTACGGTAAGACCACACCTGGAATATTGCAACCAATTTTGGTCACCATATTACAAAATAAAAATGTTGAGACTTTGGAAAAAGTTCAGAGAAGAGCAACTTAGATGATCAAAGGCTTGGAGACTGAAACATATGAGAACAGCTGCAGGACTTGGGTTTGGCTAGTCTAAAGAAAAGAAGAAACAGGAGTGACATGATAGCAGTATTCCAGTATTTGCCACAAAGAAGAGGGTGTCAAACTATTCTCCAAAGCATGAGAGGGCAGGACAAGAAACAATGGTTGGAAAGTGACCAAAGAGAGACGCAACCTGGAATTAAGGAGAAAGTTCCTAACAGTGAGGACAGTGAGGACAATTTCTGAATGCCTTGCCTCCAGAAATCGTGGGTGCTTCATCACTGGAGATTTTTAAGAAGAGGCTAGACAGTCACTTATCTGAGGTTCTCCTGCTTGAGCAGGGGCTAGACTAGAAGACCTCCAAGGTCCCTCTCTATTCTATTCTATTCTATTCTATTCTATTCTATTCTATTCTATTCTATTCTATTCTATTCTATTCTAGCTGTGAGAAGACTAGACTTCCATAGGCTCATCCCTTCACCCTTCGCAAGTTGAAATAACATAAATGAGACTTGGCAACTCAGAAAAGGGATCAATATACCCATGAAAACTTCATTCTTGAACGAGGTATTATTCTGCAAAGATGAAAGAGATCCATTTTATTGCTCACTAATGTCCTCCTAGGCTTCTATAGGTGGGACATTTCAGTTGAAAGGAGCTGTATTTTCCCCCCTTGGATTTACTTGTTGCTTAACTTTTCACATTTTTTCCCCTACAAATTGATTTTGTAGAGATAGTGTGAAATTATTTTAGAATTTCCCATATCCATTCACACTTTCTCACCCAACCAAATGTCTCTTTGCTCCCTTGAGAGATTTGCTAATATAGCTCAGTGGGTCACTTGCAACATAATTAACTTCCCTGTTAGTTGTGTAGGCTACTAAAATCTCAGAGAAAGCCAACAGGTCTCGTTTAGAGGGATGAAAAATGTGCACAAGAAAGTGAAGGTAATGAAAAAGTATCCACTGGAGACAGCTAACAAGAATTTTCTGGTGAACCTATAAAAGGGGGAGTAGGTGGGAGAGAAATAAATCCCAGGTTTAGCTTTGCTAATTAAATGAGTTCAACTTAAAAAAAAAAAACCCTAACCTTTTTGGTCATGTTTCCTCTTCTCCCATTTGAAATGTGATAAAAATGCTTCATTAGATGGAACAGAAAATGATTGTCTTGAATCCGGCTGGGGAAACATTAAAGCATTTTAAGTATTCCCAGAGAATTTTTTTTTTGAGGGGAGGAAACGTCAGGTTAGTCATTCCAGACAATCAAAGCTTCTTCATTCTTTCACTGCTACCATGTTTCCCAGAAAGTAAGGCCTACCCCGAAAATAAGCCCTAGCTTGATTTTTGGGGGGTGGGCCTAACATAAGCCCTACTCCAAAAATAAGCCCTAGTTTTGGGGCGAGGCACACACTTAAAAATCAAGCTAGGGCAGGGGGGTTGGATCTGCCCCATGTGCCCCGCACCCACTTACCTTGCAACCAGGCCTCTCCTCACCAGCTCACTTCTTCTGAGGCATCTTCTGCAGCCAGGCCTGCTTTCTCAGTCACAGGCCTTTCCAGAAGGCCTGTGCAGCCAAGGGCTGAGCTATGGATTGAATCAGCGGTTCTCAACCTATGGGTCGCAACCCCATTTGGGGTCGATCGACCATTTCACGGGGGTCGCCAAGCAAGGCTGTCCGCCATTTTTTTTCCCTTTTCCGGCGGGTGCCTTACCTCCCTTGAGCTGGGCCAGCTGGTGGTCAGCCTGCTCCGTCTCTGCCGCTTGCCAGCTACGCCTCGGCCAGCGCAGGGGGCGGAACCACGCATGCATGGCGCTCCTGGGCAGGGAAAGTCCTCGACTTACGACCGGTTGGGTAGTCCTTGACTTACGACCGGTTTAGTCCTCGACTTACGACCAGTTTAGTCCTCGACGTATGACCGGTTTAGTCCTTGACTTACGACCGGTTGGGGGTCGCAGCATTAAAAAGGTTGAGAACCACTGGATTGAATCCATAGCTCGGTACTTGGCTGCATAGGCCTTCTGGAAGCGCCTGACTGCAAAATGCAGGCCGGAATGCAGATGTGGAATGAAGTTGCTCCTTAAGCCTCAGAAGAAGTGGACCTGTCGGGAGGGGCTGTCGGTGCCAGAGTTGAGTAAGACATCCCCCAAAAATAAGACCTGGTGCCTCTTTTGGAGGAAAAAAAAATAAGACCCGGTCTTATTTTGGGAAAAACATGGGTTATCTTTCCTTGTTTTCCTCCCTCTTCCAGAGGCGTGGGTAAGACAAGCACAAGGAGGGGAACTTGCAGAGCTGATTTCAAGGATCAGGCATTGAGTAAGGAGTGAGTGACGAAGGATGGCAAAAGCTCTCCAACCAGATCTTTTCAAAGATTGTATTTTAACCAAATAGATGAGGAGAAAAACCAGGGCATATCAGTCTGGGGTGGCTGAGATAGGCACCAAAGCAAAGGAGTGGGGGGAGGGCTCAGGATGTAAAGGCAGGTTGCTTGAGATGGGGGGGCATCCTTTCCCCTTTCCTCCTTTTGGACATGCTGCTAGCAGCAATAACTGCTGGGGATGCAGATATCTGATGATGATGATGTTACCTAGTTGGGGTAATGAAACATCTGCAAAAAAACAAGCAAGCTCAGAGAGCTCCAAGGACCCCTCATGCAGATATCTGCACCTTAAAGGGTCCGATGAAAGTATTCAAGTATTTTTCCCATATATTCCCACATTTCCCACATATGTGTGTGTGTGTGTGTGTCCTCTTTTCATTCAGGTGCTCAAGGCAATGTACATAGTGTTTCCCCATATATTTTCCTACAACAGGTTTATGAAGTAGATTTCTCTCAGAGAGAATGACTGGCCTACAGACACCAATTACTGTGACTAAAAGTGGGTTCGAATTTGGATTCCCCTGGGGTCAGTGCAATACTTTAACTTATTAAACCACACCAGCTCTCATTCTCTAGAGATCTCCTAGAAACCTGGGAGATCAATAGTCATATGAAAAGATGTTATATCCCTGGCTGTTCTACACAAGGCATTTCAGGTGGATGTGGCACTATGTATTTCTCTGTCTTTCTTTCAGATAGCACTATGCTATTAATTTATAAGCACAGTGATACTCTTATTGCAAAGAACAAATACAAATGGACTAGTTGCTCTACATATCACATGTAGAGACATTGATAGTTGCTTTTTCTCCTAATAGGTGGCACTGGATGGGAGAGGAAAGGACAGCAGGGAACTTACCAATCATTAGGGGTTTGGACTAGAAGACCTCCAAAGTCTCTTCCAACATTATTATTATTATTATTATTATTATTATTATTATTATTATTATTGTTATTGTTGTTGTTGTTGTTGTCATCGTCGTCGTCATCATCATCATTATCATCATCATTATTATTATGACCATATATTGATGTACATTAAAAATGGTAATGGCAACAAGCAACTTTGCCACTAAGGTCCAGTAAAGCTCTGCCATGGGTGCAGCACAATTTATATGAACATTTATTTAATTTTATCTTTTTTTGCTGAAATTAGGAAGAATGCATGTTAAAATAGCTGTCTGAATACATCCTAGGGGAAAAAGGAAAGATGTTATAGATCTGAATGAAAATGGAGTGGAAGCAGAGACCTTGTGGAGTTGATCAATAGTGGAAGTTACATATAAATGAGAGGGCTAAATATATGTCATAACGTATGGATTGATGACATCTAGAATGCTATGGCGTCATATAAATTTTAGTAATTGAAAGTTTGGCAATGGTTTCATGCTATTTATCAGTTCATTTTGATCATAGAAGAATCAGGAAAAAGTTCAGGGAAAATTGAATGAATGTGATCCATGGGGGAAAAAAGTGACTTTATTCGATGATGATAATGGATGGGTAGATAGACGGCAGAGCACTGCAAAGGTGATGGACCATTTGGAAATACAAGAATAAATGAGAATGGTGACTGATGAGTCTATCTGCTTAGCAAAAGGCCTATGATTCAAATACATAGTTTAATCAAGTCATTTCGTCCATATCAGTGGAAGTAGAATGAAAACATGATTGAAAAAGTCTGTCTCAAATATATAGTTCAAACATATCTTTCTATGCATTTATGTTGGAAAAAAGGATGAATAAAAGCATGATTGATCTGAATGTTTGTAATGAAATAGAGAATTACTGAAGAGTAAAATATTCTGAATGTGAACTATTATTTGGTCCATTATTTGACAGTGTGAAGAAAAATTCTGGGGAAAAATAAGCCTGGAAGAAATGAAAAATATTAAACAAAAAGAATGGAAGCAAACTGCAAGAAGACAAAGTACCTGCCCTGCACAAAAATATATTACAACCAGTGGTGGGATTCTAATACCTGAACAACCAGTTCTCCGCATGGGCACCACTTCCAGAAGTCCGTTCTGGGCCTGGGCTTCCGAGGCACAGAACGGACTTCCAGAAGTGGCATCCACACACTTCTGGTAGGCTGTTCCAGGCCTTCCAAAAAAGGGCTAGGGCTTCAGCTGGTTTGCCAAAGTTAACAAAAAATTAGCTACTGGTTCTGCTGAACTGGTGCGAACTGGCTGAATCCCACCACTGATTACAACCAATACTGTAAGGATGCCATTAGTTTTTAAACAGTGGCTGATAAATGGTTGGGATCTCCAGGAATCTAGGGCTAAATCCAGATAACTATAGCATGGGATAGGTTGTTTGAGGGGCAGCCTTACCCTAAACGCATCTATCTGTTCCATTAAGTCCAGCAGGAAGGGAATGTGGGTTCCATCAATGAAGGAATCTAATATGACAGGACCAGGAGTCCCCCAAGAACCCAAAGACACTCAGAAATCCAGACAACATTTGATTTTTAATCTCTGCTTCTAGAGAGAGGATATGAGGACCAAAAGGAGATCATGTACACTTTTTGCCAGATTTCTGGTAACTCTGAACATATCACAAGCCCTAGGACTGCCTCTTTTAATTATTTCTGGTTCCCAGCTACAATCTTTCCTGAACAGATAATCTAGGCTTGTAATTGCACATACTGTAAAGTGTTCTATATATTGCTATCCCTGAAATTTCTAGGAGTAGATTGCCGTTACAGAGTTATTAATTGATGTATAAGATCAAACTCATACCTATTTTCTACAACACATGACAACTCATTTCCTAGCCTACTCTTCTTGGTGATGATTAAAACCAAGTGATCCATCATCCATGGCCTTCCTCTGTTTGTTATTCAGGTTCCTAGCATTAAAAACATCAAGTCTTTACTTCTCTTTCTTTTGCATGTATATCTTTAAAACTGACCTGGGACATGGAAGCCTTTCAGAGAGAGTTTGTCTTCTGACAGCCCTTCAAAAACGAGATCTGTTCTTCTTTGTATGCAGAAAAAAAAGTGATAAGTTAAGGACCCCGTTCTCCTGTCATTCTTTCACTGCAAATCATTACCTTTCCTAGACTGACAGCAACTAGGTTTCTGTCTTTGGGAACTTCTGCCAGATATCTAATATAGTTTTCATTGTTAAAACCCTCTCTGCTTTCAAGAAGTAAATGAAAGAGAAAAGAAAGAAAACAAGGAATAAAGAAGGAACTGAGAAAATAGAATAGTGAAGGTTGAATTCTAGGAGGATACTTGTCATAATGTATTCCGTACTGTAGATATAGAATGAGAGGAAGAGGAAGAAATGTTTAGACAGATGGTGACATAATCAAACTAATTAAACTTAACATAGTCAATAGAAAGGAACTGACTCTACAAAATGTTTTTCAAAATGATTTGTCATTCTGTCATGTACATCCAAATTTGGGCTACTGTTTCCAAATCATAAACCAAGCATGCAAACAAACAAACAAACAAACCTATTGTGCACATATTTTAACCGAAAGATTCAAGACAGTTATTAAAGAACAAACACCAAATGACTGAACAGCTGTACAGTATTGTCAAATAGCTAGAGGCCCACATCTAAGGTATGTGTCTATTCATATATTCATACAATTAAAGATGAATACATACCTTATGAATGCATACTTTATGCAGGATCTAGGCATTAACACAGATATATGTTAATAAAGAAACAGGGGGAAAAACACTGCAAAAATACTTTTTGAGTGACATTCTTTAAGCAGACGTTCACAACTGGCTGCAATATACTGTAAAAGTGATGCAAAATATAAAGCATACCAATTGCTCCTTCTTCTTTCAATACCATATTCTTAATTACATTCTGCTCCTTAAGACTGTGAGTCCCTAAGGATACCGGCCTAAATTAAAAGTGGCACAGAGATTTGCAGAGAAAGGAAGGAACTGGATAAATTCGCTGCCCATGTTCCGTAGTGAGATTTAAGTTGCTGTCATCAGTGGGAAAATTCATTGTTGCAGGAAAGCAATGCAGGATCAAATACATGTTTTTACTCAGTCATCGAATGGCAGTCTACTTTGACATTTGGTTTGCAATAGAATATATTAAAAACATGAAAGTGAAACTACCCATAACCTTAATTTAGCAGATCCTAGATAGTAAGAAAAAATATTTTACCATTAATTTTGAAAATTGAGCAAATATTCAAAGAGGGATACATTTTTAATTTTTATTTATTTTATCTCATCTTTTATATATATATAATATATATATATAATATATATATATATATATATATAATATATATATATATATATATATATATATATAAAAAATAAAAAAAAATAAAAAAGCACTCATTCTCTTCCCCTGTCTCTTGTAGCTAACAAAGTGAGAAAGAGCCTGTGGCATAGAGGACTATATATTGCTACATAGAGGACTAATGCTTCTGCTTAACATGCAGACAGCCCAGGTTCGAATCTCGGAAGGGTATGTCTGACTGATGAAAACCAAACAAGGTTAGAAATAGCTATCTCAGTACTCCCTTAATTCTTTGTTAGCATTCCAAATTTTGAAAAACATATATATATATAACCCAAGGTGGCAAACATATATAATATTCCTACCTCTTCCTTTCCCCCCACCACCACCACAACAACAATGCTGTGAGGTGGGTAGGATTTAATGAGCGTGACTGTCCTAAAATCACCTAGCCAGCTTTCATGTCTAAGGCAGGACTAGAACTCACAATCTCCTGGTTTCTAGTCTGGTGCCTTAATCACTAAATCAAACTGCCTTTCATGCATTTCCCATGCTTTCCAGCTTGCTCTTATCATTGGCAGAGGGGCTGATCTAAGACAGCTTTTGTCAGCTGTTTCTATTGAATGTCTTCATGAGTTCTGCTACATTGGGAAACACCATAATATATCTAGAGGGAAAAAAATGCTTCTTAGATTTTTGTTGCTGAATTTTTCTCTCTCTTTTTTTAAAGACTCCATCATACCATGCCCTTAGATTTGGCCATCTTCTAGATATGTTTAACATGTTACCCCTCGGTAAATAACTTGGGAGACTTACTTATTGCTCAAATATCACAACAGAGTTTAACTGTATACAGATAACTTAACTCTCCAGGAATTTGTGTGTTAGGTCCCACCAAAAAACCCTCTCCTTCCACCAAGCTTTTAATTCTTAACTGACTTAATTCTGATTTTAATTACATTGATTTTAATTTTGGCTTGATTTGAACTGCATTATTTTCTCTTTTATGTTGGATATTGTTATAAAGCACTTTGACTGGGGTATAAAAAGAAAGGCAAAATGTAAGCTTAAGTAAATAAATGGGGAACAACTGTTTAGATGTGAATGTATTCAGCAGTTTTGCTAATTGAATCACATCATTATTTGATTACCAACTGAAAAAGGAATCTAAAAAATAAATGAAAATTAATCAGCTAGAAATTTTAAAAAGCATAAATAAAGTGTGTCTTAAGGAAGTAAAGGTAATCTCTAAGAAGCTAATTTAACCCACAGAGTATGAAAATAGGCACTGTACAAACAGTACAAAATCATTGTGTGTAACAATCAATATACCAACCTAGTAGATAATTAGACTGGGACAATAGCTAAAATACAAAATCCAGGAATATAGACTTTTCTAGTTCTGCTCACTGCAGATTTCCTTTACTTATCTAGCACAAAGAATACCAACACGAATGTGCATTCTGTTCTTATTCACGGGTTCTTTCTCTCAGTTATTTTTTTTTTTCATACAGTATGTTTGAGAATTAAATTCTGGCATTGATTTAGCCCTTGGAGACATTGGATGAAATAATAATAATAATAATAATAATAATAATAATAATAATAATAATAATAATAGTAATAGTAATAATAAAGTTGGAAGGGACCTTGGAGGTAATCTAGTCCAACCCCCTGTTCAGGCAGGAAACCCTACACCATTTTGGACAGATGGCTATCCAGTCTCTTCTTAAAAACTTCCAGTGTTGGAGCATTCTCAGCTTGTTTGTTCTAACTGTCAGAAAATTTCTCCTTAGTTCTAGGTTGCTTCTCTCTTTGGTTAGTTTCCACCCGTTGCTTCTTGTCCTGCCTTCAGCTGTTTTGGAGAATAGCTTGATTCCCTCTTCTTTGTGGCAGCCCCTGAAATATTGGAACACTGCCATCATGTCCCCCCTTGTCCTTCTCTTCATTAAACTAGACATACCCAATTCCAGCAACCGTTCTTTATATGTTTTAGCCTCCAGTCCCCTAATCATCTTTGTTGCTCTTCTCTGTACTCTTTCTAGCATCTCAACATCTTTTTTACATTGTGGTGACCAAAACTGGATGTAGTATTCCAAGTGTGGCCTTATCAATGCATTGTAAAATGGTATTAACACTTCCTATGATCTTGATTCTATCCCTCTGTTAATGCAGCCTAGCACTGTGTTGGCTTTTTTGGCCACAGCAGCACACTGCTGGCTCGGATTTAAATGATTGTCACTAGGACGCCGAGATCCCTCTCACAGTTGCTACTATTGAGAAAGGCACCACCTATACTATACCTGTGCATTTGGTTTTTCTTGCCTAAATGTAGAACCTTTTTTCACCACTGAATTTCATTTTGTCAGATTCAATGGTGGAAAAAGTAAGGTTCTACATTTAGGCAAGAAAAACCAAATGCACAGGTATAGTCTAGGTGGTGCCTTGTTCAATAGTAGTAACTGTGAGAGGGATCTCCTTTGACTTCTCTGCGTACAAACAAGACAAAAAAGACATTGATTGCTCTATATGTTTATATCAGTGCCCTACTTTTTTTCTGGAAGACCAAAACAGCAAAAATGGGAAGGCTCTCCTTCATTTTATCCTAACATTAACTGTAAGCAAGGAGTCCTGTAGTGCTCTTCAAGCTTGGTAGTTTTCTTGCAGGCATTTCATTACCAAACTAGGTAATGTCATTGTGCAACATCTACAAGAAAACAACCAAGCTCAGAAAACACCAAGAACTCCTCATTTCAACCCTGGGCTACAAATAATCTTTCTTTGGTATTAACTGCAAGGTAGGTTAAGAAATTGTGCTGCTGTGTTTTTCTTAGAGTTTTTCCTTCATAGTTGCAGGATCTGCTTCTCGTTGGACTGCACCCATTTTCCTTCTTATAGAGAAGTTATCAATGTGTGATACAGGTGAGTGTTTATCAGCAGGCTTGTCCTAGATTAGGGCCAACAGGGATGGGCTGGGCCAAGGCATCCAGCTGTATTTTGTGCCAAGGGATGTACAGAATCTGAATGTCTTCATTCCTAGCCCATTGCTACTCTGAGCTGGCTCTCTGGGCTGATAAATAGTATCTAGCCTAAAAGCATTCAGTGAATTAGAAGCATTCATGGAGGTGAGGAAGAGATATTTTTAAAAAATCACATAATCTAACTTTGCTCCTTTGTTTTTAACTAGGGCTTTAATTGTGTGGTTGTAACTATCATCTTGACTTTATTCCCCCCCCCAACTTAACAATACACTCAGAGGGGATTTAAATCATGGTGTCCTCAGTGCCTGTCTAACACTTTAACCATTTCATACAGCAGTTCTATCAACATTTACATCCAGTCAGTACTATTATTTGTTGAAGGAAGTCTAGCCTTGGTTTTAAAAGGCACTCTGGCAGATCTAAAGGGGATTCCCCTATATTTTCTCAAGGTACAACGGTACTGTATTTTGTCAAAATAGACTAAATTTTATGATTCAAATTCAAAACAGCACTTCGGCAAAATGACTGGAATGATGCAAAATAGTAAACAAATTGCCTTTGAATTCAACAAACAGATGAAGAACAGTTGCTGGAATTGGGTATGACTAATTTAATGAAGAGAAGGACGAGGGGTGACATGATAGCAGTGTTCCAACATCTCAGGGGTTGCCAGAAAGAAGGAGTCAAGCTATTCTCCAAAGCGCCTGAAGGCAGGACAAAAAGCAACAGATGGAAACAAATTAAGGAGAAAAACAACCTAGAACTAAGGAGGAATTTCCTGATGGTTACAACAATTAATCAGTGGAATGACTAGCCACTAGAGGTTGCGGGTGCTCCAACACTGGAAGTTTCTAAGAGGAGATTTGACAACCATTTGTTTGAATTGGTATAGGGTTTCCTGCCTGAGCAGGGAGTTGGGCTAGAAAACCCCCAAGGTCCTTTCCAACTCTGTTATTCTGTTACTCTAGTCTATATTTGTCAATCCACTATCCTCCATGTCCTTGAAATCTTGGAAGAATAAATATATAGAATAATTCACTGCTACTTCGGTGTCTATTAAATTTTATGTATTTCCCTAGCTTGCTTCCAGGAGCTTTTGTACAAAGGTCAGTTCACTAGTTAGTTCTTTCTGCTGCAATGAGAAGCACAAAGATTTTAGATGAATGAATCCATACGTCAGAGGCTGTTTTGTTTTTCTTTTCATATCCCTGCATTCAGAAAGCTAGATCTCAAGTCCTGGTTGCTTTAGAACAGCAGCTGGTGGAATTGATACACTTTAGCATAAATGGATTTAACTAAGTAAGCACTATGCTGTTTCACTTTCTTAATGTGTTCCAATATCAGATGTCACTAATGGAATTCAAGAGTCTAATTCTTTTCCTGCTTAAAAGCTTTTAAGCTTTTATTTATAATAGGTTTGTTGGGTATTAATGCTCCACATTTAAATTGTGGTAATTAGAGAAGTTTGTTTTAAAGTCCCAGGAGTTCCCTTGTTGTTTTTAATAATGCAACTGCTCATTACCAGCTTTTCATTTTGCAGAGCAATACAAAGCCCAGATTTCAAAATGTGTAGTGTTCATTCAGATGCCATTTGGCTAAATTCAACTATCAATTTACCAGGCAGCAGTCTATGAAACAGCTGAGATGATTTTCAAAGCAAAAAGCATTGCTACTCAGGACACAAAATAAAACAGCTCTGGACCTGTCAAAATCACTAATAAAGACCTGGATTCCTGATGGAAACTGAATAGGGGGAAAAACACAAAGGTGGTCAGTGCACATTCCTTTTCATTAGAATTTTAACATGATTTTTGTTACACTACTTCAATCCAGAGAATGAGACTAAAATGATAGAAACACTTGCCTAATCCTGTATGTACCTAGTTGGATCACGCCAGTTTTATGTAATGATGTATAATAAACATTTGTTTACCCTGACATAATTTATTAATATCTTACACACAAGGATCTGGCTTACATTGGACACAATGATTACCTTTTTTTTCCCCAGATGCTATCCAACTCTTTCTTAATTTTTATTGATGGGTTTCTGTACGCATTCCTTTAAAAAACTGTTTTGCTCTTTTATCAAGAGCAATATGAGGATGTTTATGTGACTTGGATCAGATCAGCAAGGTAGAGTAAAACATCCTTTTTAAAGGGTTTTCTTTTTCTTAGCAAGCATTGATTAAGAATGTTTTGGGTATCTATCTTGAAAGGCTAGAAACATGTATCCCCCTATGTAATCACTATAAATTATACTCAGCACAAATGATGATAAAACATTATGGAATTGTAGTCCAAAATATTGATTGGCACTAGAGAACCAATCCTACTTGATCAAAAAAACTTACTTTACAGAATCACAATGATATGTCATTTTTTCAGACCTAAGTAGGATTATCGCATGTGATAAGTCATTTATTGCCAATTCAGATTTCATTTGGAGCAGACAATAATTTTATATATTTTATATTTTTATACTTTATATTTCATCCAGTTAATCACCATGGCACTGCCAAAAGATTCTACTTTTATGTGGAGCCTTGTTCGATTAAGGCACATGATCTGAATCCCATATATTCCCAAAGAAATCTAAGAAATCATTTCCTAAATTCAGACAGAGACTGGAAAAGAAAGCATGATTTCTTTCGAATACTTATAAAATTGAAATGGAATCCCTACAACCATTGCTTGATTCATATTCTTGAGAAGTTTAGTACTCCAACAAAGCACTACTTTAATCCACATAAAATAAATCTCTCTACCTGCCATCCCCTGCATTAAAATCTATAAATATGAATGAACAATTCTACTCTGAATGTTGGAAACTTGAGGAAGAGGCCTTCATCCTTCAGTGGATAGGCAAAAATAATGGTGACTCTGAATGTTTATTGTTGAATCATGGTCTTATTAAGTCTGTTTCAAGTAACAGTGATTTTATTTAGGTGGTAAAATAGTGGAAAGTTGTTTAAATACTGTTGCCCCAAATTCCCCCAAATCACTTCAATTTATAAATGTATTATAAGTAGTGTGAACTTATATAAAATATGAAACTCTGAACCTATAACTGGACTTGCCATCATTATGCCATTACTGTTCTGTAAGGAAATAAACACTTCTTACAGAATAATAAATATTTATTTCACATTCCCCAGAGGCTATCCCACACAAAGGAGTTATATTCTTCTAATGATGTTGACAGGTCTATTTAAAATAGGCATTCTATTTATATTTGTTGCTTTATTCTGATTTCTAAGGGTATGTAAGTAGTTTAACTTTAAATGTGCAAAATCAACCTAAGTAAGGGAAATCCTTAAAAAATATGAGCAAGAAAGAAAGCTTTCTACTTTTTCTTTCATTCAGTTCTGTTATGTAAAAGACTCAATTTGAGAATCAAACCAAGATACACTCAGATCATTATATGTGATGAATTGTATGTCTTATTTTTTTTAAATGATGTTCACCCGCCAGAGTCACTATTTTGAGGGGGAGAGCCATATAAATCTAATTCAATCAATGTTGACAGTGGTTTTAGCCTTGGACTTCCTTTTTCTCTTTATGAATTCCATGTTGTAAATAATATTACTAAAGAGCAGAAAATGAGAAAGGAAAGAACAGTATGAAAGTCAACATTGTCTTAGTCAATCAGAGGTCATCCTATAGAAAAGTATAATTAGGATTATAAACAAATCTTGGGAGTAATTAACAATTACTGCTGTGAGGGACATCACACTTACCTTTCCAGGCATATAAAATCTTATCATTTGAAAACCAGCTACAAGTACCTTCTAAAGTTCCTTTGCAGAGGCATGGGGAATTGTTTATCTATTTTTGTTATCTTCAAGGGACAAGGATAAAAGTTTTCCCTTCAGATCTAGCACCTTAGATCATCTTTATTCTTTATACTTACAAGCAAACAAATGGAAGACAGATGCAGTTAAAGCAAACGCATTTGTCTTGCTTCACAAAGTCATATTTTTACGGATACCTTGGATATTCTATTGAAGAAGCTCAAATTTGTTTGTAAAATTCTTCAACTGTATCAATGCAAATAAATAGCAATAAGATTTGGTTTTAGATTATGTGTGCCTCATCAGAATTTCAGTTATTTTTTTAAAAAAATCTAGACTAATAAAAATAAGCAAGCTAATAAAGAATAGTGCTTGCAGTAAGTGCTTCATAACTTTGTACATTAATTAAATAAAATCATAATTAAATTTATGACTTAAATTAGAAAACCCAATTACTCTTTTAACAATGTTTAATTACCACAAAGTCCTTCTTAAAGAAAACTTAAGTAAGATTTATAACATAGGTAGGTTTACACAAATTCTCAGTATGCATTACAGAGCCTATATATACATGCATTTCCTGGTTTATTTAAAGAATTTTATTTATTGTGCCCTTTAAAAAAATAGAAAGAAATCTGAAAGTGATTTAAAATAAAGTGTGATGTGATGGCTCAGAAGTTGGACTGGGATTAGACCAATACAATTCAAGTCCCTACTTAATTATAGACCTCATTGGATAACAGTAGACTAATTACTCTATGTCAGCCCACTTGGGTTTGTCGTAAAGAGGATAAATTGTAGATTGCCTTCCATTTTTTAGAAAAAGCTAAACTGCAAATACAGTAGCATAAATAAGTAAATTATGCATGTTTGGCTGTGAAGAAATCTTATTGAAGAGTCTTGAATTACTTATGTGTAAGCATGGGTAGATAAAAATAGTACAGCTATTCAGAGTTTCAGACTTGATACCCTCCTTGGCTGCTGTATGATCTTGGGGGGGGGGGGAATGCAGATTCTTCAAATGACTATAGCCATGTAGTGCATTAATAGCCCCTGTATACCAAACCTTCTACCCTGGAATCAAATTTACTAAATTTTATGGGATTATATACTGAGATGTAATTATTACAGGAGATTATTATCCCGATCCACCACTTTTCTTTCTTGCCTGAACCCAGAAAATTGTATCAATGCTCAAAAACTTATTTTAATACACAAATAGTACTAAAACCATTCTTTGCGGAGCATAGAATTCAGTGTAAGGAACAGAATATCAAAGAATAGAGAATATCCTATGCAAGAAGAAGAGCAACATCTTAAAACATCTTTAAGCAAGGGAAACTAGGGGGAAGAAGATGAAGAAAATTCAGGCGCAGCAGCATAAACTGCATGAAACAAACTGATAATGAGTGTTGCTGGTTAGTTCATTAATACTGCTGCCATTAAAGTGCTTTGCCTATTTTATCTTTTTGTTCTTAGTATTGACGAAATAATTTCTCCTTACAAAGTCCTTTCATATTGCCTGCCAATGTAGCTTTGATGATAGTGGGAATATGCAGATAGACAAGCTATAATAATAATAATAATAATAATAATAATAATAATAATAATAATAATAATAATAATAATAATAATAATAATAATAATAATAATAATAATA
This sequence comes from Protobothrops mucrosquamatus, assembly GCF_001527695.2. Classification (NCBI taxonomy): domain Eukaryota; kingdom Metazoa; phylum Chordata; class Lepidosauria; order Squamata; family Viperidae; genus Protobothrops; species Protobothrops mucrosquamatus. The sequence continues at coordinate 195,361 of NW_015388807.1, forward strand.
ATAATAATAATAATAATAATAATCCTCAATTCCACTAGAATGAGCAATTTTAAAAGAAAATGCTTTTTTTCAGTTCAATAAAAGTTTTAGTACAGACAACAAACATATTAAGAACATATCCAGAAGAGAATATATATAGCTCAGGGTTGAATTGTGGGGTCCTTAATGCTCTCTGAGCTTGTTTGTTTCCTTGCAGATATTTTGTTATCCAACTAGATAATATCAGTGCTAGTGAGCAAACGCCACACTCACTAGCACTGATGATGTTACCTACTTGGATAATGAAACATCTGTAAGCAAACAATTAAGCTTGGAGAATATAGAGTTGGAAAATACTCCAGTGACCAGCTAGTCTAATCCTCTCTAATGTGCAGGAAAATCAGTTAAATCAATGGTCCCCAACCTTTCCATCTTTGCAGACCAGCATCTCTGTTTTGCGCGAGGGGCAGGTGAGTGTGTGCAGCTACATTTGCACAAGCGGCAGCTGCACATCCCGCTCACACAAATGGAGCTTTGTATGAACTTGCTTGCTGCTTACGCAAGCAGAGCTGAATACTCATGCGCTCACCCTCCAAAACGGCTGCCCGTTACCAGGCTACAGCCTGGGGATTGGATAATCCATCTCTTCTTCCTTTATGAACAGGCATATTATCTAAATTAGACAACCAGCTGTTACAACAATAGTTTACCTGAAATCCCTTCAAAAGAAAAAAAAAATAAAGTCATTAATAAACAGGACATACTTGCCCTTGTTTGAAAAAGTTGTATTATTTTGGCAAAAAACACAGTAACACCAATAAAAGAGAGAGACTCAAACTTTGCAGTGCTGTGTACTAAAATTTCAAATACAATTAACCTTTCTTAACCTTAATAGTGGGCGCAATGGCTTCGCGGTTAAAAACTCTGAGATTGTCAACTGGAAAGCTGACAACCCACACACTGCATGACAGGGTGAGCTCCCATTCTTGCCCCAGCAACTGCTTACCTAGCAGTTAGAAAGCATTCCAATGCAAATAGATAAATAGGTACCACTTCGATTTTAAAGTAACAGCATCCATGCACCTCACCATATAGTGATGCTGGCCACATGACCATGGAAATGTCTTGAGACAATGCTGTCTTCCTCAGCTAAGAAACAGAGATGAGCATCACCCCTAGAATCAGAGTCAATGTTTTTTCATTGTTTAATTCTTAATAATAGTCAGGCTTACTGGAGAATTCTGGTTGAAATCTATGTATCTAGAAGTTTCCATAGTCATAAAATCCTGTTCTAAACTGACCACAGCCTTCTAGGGTATCCCTTTTTTGAGGACCAAAAATTTGTATTTACAAACTATCCACCAAAAATTACAATATGGAAACAGAATGTGCATATCCTGACAACAATCCAAAGCATCAAAATGAGTTATGGGAAGGAAGGAAGGAAGGAAGGAAGGAAGGAAGGAAGGAAGGAAGGAAGGAAGGAAGGAAGGAAGGAAGGAAGGAAGGAAGGAAGGAAGGAAGGAAGGAAGGAAGGAAGGAAGGAAGGAAGAATTTCCAACACTCCCTTTCAGACTCAATGGGAAAGTCAACAGGAAATTGGAAGTCACTTCCATTCCCTCTGCTTTCTGTTTCTGTTTAAGTAAAGAAATAACTGAAATGATGGCTCAACAGGCCATGGGTTGTCTAGCTGCAAACGTAAGCATATAGTATAATGATATTACAGTACAGTACAGTACAGTACAGTACATATATATATATATATATATATATATATATATATATATATATATATATATATATATATATATATATATATATATATATATATATATATATGCATATAATAATTTTTCATATTTTTTGCTGATTTTGGTAAAACTAAAATATTAAAATGTGAATTTCCTAATAACGAAATTTGGGTAAAGAAAACTTTGTTTAAAAGTTGTGGCTTTGGATTTTTATAAGTGGGCTAATTATCAGTAAGTGATTGATTTCTGATGTCTGTAGAACTAATAATTATTTTTATGACTAGCCATTTATTATAAAAAGATTATCCTGGGAGATTCTCTGAATTCTTTTATTCCCGAAATTGTTCTTTATTTTACTCCTCATTTTTTTACATTTTGGTTATGCTTATATAGATAAGCAAGATAAGAGGATTTGTAAATTCATTTTTCTACCTGCTTGTAGCAGCTGTGGTGAAGTTACCTCCAGATGTTTATTTTATTTTCTTAAGAGTAAAAAGAAAGGGGGGGGGAACCAAGAACTATTTCATAAATTTGCACAAGAAAGTTGAATTTTCTTTGGTGAAAAAGATATATACAAACCTGAATTCATTCCTGTTAGCAATCTTGCCACCATGGATCTGCTGGGAATGAAAAACTGAAATCCTTTCCTAGCATGGTACAGATAATCTCTTTAGTAAGAAGTGAATACTTTCAAAATATTCACACTTCAGGCATTTTGATTATATGGACAGGTAGACGTGATTTGTTTAAGAAAATTCAGGTGACAGTGGTCTCATTTTACTGACACTGTGGTAAGAAATAGCAATACAACAAGCACAAGGAAAAATGCATTCTGTAGAGTTGACCTTGAAAAAACAAGTAGATCAAGCAATGACAGGTGCCACTTTTAGAAGCTTAGAAGGTTTGTGTTCTCTGAATTTAAAATCACTTCCTGTGTCCATGTTTTTTAAAGAAATGTTCAGATTTGTTGCTTTTTCAAAGTGGTGTTTCTCTCCTACCAAGAGAAATTAGTTCAGCCCATTTCATTATCCTTGTGAATACATATTTATAAATCTGTTAACTGGAATAGGGCACATTTTTCTAAAGGTCAGATTTTGTGACAGTATAGAATTTAGTCATATCATGTCATTTCAAATATTCAGTACAATGTTTGAAGTCTCTTTTTTTAAAGAAGGAGAGTATGCATTCAGCCAGATCATAACATTCTGCTTTCATCATTCAAAACAATGAGAAAATGGCTTCAACCCTCAAATGCACCCTGCAGCCTTTCCAGAACACTTTGAAGTTATTTCTTACTGTTCCTTGAAGTAGTTCTAATGAGAAATTTAGGAATATGTTTTAATCTGCTAAAGGCTAGCATTAATGGGGAGAAAATAGAAAATTAGTAAGAAACATAAAATACTACTCATCTCATGGGCAGGTATACTGTAACTCTATGATTAAATAAATAATACAGACATACACAGAGACACATATAAGTCCAGATGGGAGCTGCCACAGAAGATCATGGATAATAATAAGGCTAAGATCCTGAGGGATTTCCTGATCCAGATAGACAGGTGGGTACTAACCAATCAACTATGCATCAGGGTAGTAGAAAAGGGCCAGAAGATAATGGTAGTGTGGGAAATGGTGAGTGATGCATCATTTGTAACTGTTGAAATTATCCAGCTAGACTAACAGACTCGTTGTGTAGAGAAGCTCATTCTGAGTTAGTATGATGTCACGTACAAAGGAGGGAGGCAAGAAAAGACAAAAACAATGGAGCTATTAAACATATAAATGCAGGATTTGTTACTAGGTGGTCAGAAAGCATGTGACTAAACTGGACCATCAACTGGGTCTGGCAAGGAAGGATGTGGCGAGATGTATGGGACAGGTATAAAAGTTTAGGATGAACTAATCTGACTGTGCCCTCTTGCCTGTTTGTTCAGAGGTACACTAGCCTTTGCAAATGGTTCATAAACCTTGTTATACTTTCCAACATCTTTGGAAATGATTTTTATTCCCTCACAGTAGTGATAGATTTAGCCATGCCAAGTGGCAACAACATCAGCAGAAACTTGAGAAGTATGAGGGCCTGAAGAAGGAACTACTAGAGTCTGTAGAAAGTAAAGGTCAAAGCAGTCCCAGTGGTGATAGGAGAGGCAAGTGGGCAAGTATCTCCAACAACTCCCAGGAACAATATCAGACTTTCTGTGTAGAAGCAGCTAAGATCCTGTGCAGAACTCTCAAATTTCCAGGCCTCTGGTAGAGGACCTGAGATTGAGGAAGACACGTACCACCCAAAAGGATGAGTAGGATTATGGATGTATACATGCATGTGTGTGTGTAGTGTATATATACACACTATACATACAAATACTATATTTACACTGTACACTGTACACATATATATACTATATATACACTGTTCACACACACACACACACACACACACACACTGACTATATAGTGTGTTTGCGGGGTTGTATGAAAGAGGGAGAGAGAAAAAGATGGTACCTACGTCAGGTAGATGAAAAAAATACTGAATCAATAGGAAAAAATTCAACATCCCCAAACCAGGTTTATATACATATTAGTTTAATAAGACATTCAATTAATAGGTTTGGTGTACATCATGTTTTGCGATTATTATTTTTAATTGATCTCTGAGTAGAATTGGATATCACCTTTGTGAGATGTAACACTTTCACAGAGCTGTCAGTTCTGACTCTGTTCATTGAAAAATTCTGTTCATTGTTTAAAAGCAAGATAAAGAAGTATTTACCTATATATTTTTTGAATATTCTGTGGTTGATGCAGTTTTTCTCTCATTGTGATCCCAGTAGACATTTTGTTATTGTATGTAGTGGAAGGAAAACAAAAACAGAAAACATCAAGGAAAAAGGAACTATTTAATACCACTGCTTTTATGAAGAAGGTTTTAAGGCTGGGAAAGGTGAAAAGAAAGACAAGAAGATGGCCATCAGCAAAATGACCAGTAGCAAAATAAATAGACTCAGAATTGTGATGAATGCAACATTGGAAGTCCTGAAATATCAGGTTATGGAGAGATTATAGACCAAAGACCAAGATGGATAGATTATCTTGGAGAAAGTCTATCTATGTGGTTGCTAAGGGTCAATAACAACTTGATGGCATGTAATTATCATGATCAATCATTACCACTGCTAATGGTGAGCTTCAACAGAAGAAACTGTTAGAAAAATATCTCCTCTCCCAGCATAAATCCAAAGAAACATTATTCCAATTTTTGGATGGAGCGTTAGGAGAAGCTATATATACTGCATGGTTAGTAGAGCTCTTATTTACTGCATCTAGCATTTCTGTTCAGTAAACAAAAATGTATATTTTACTATTAATAAAACACAGTTTGCATCATTCAAATTTTATTCATGGAGTAGCAGAATGTTCTTATTCTTGGTTCAAATAATTCTAAGACTCCAAATGGCATAAAAACACATGATGGTATTTTTTCCCTTTTCTAGGAAGAAAAGGTCACTACAGAAATGAACATTTTTTTTGAGTTTTACAATTTTTTTCATAGAGCTAGACTATTTTTTTTCTGTGTCAGAAGCACCAAAATGCTAGACTAATGATATACCACCTTCAAGCTTAATGTTGGAAAGGTACTTTTTAATTTAGGAAATATGTGGTCATGAAATGATTACTAAGTGGGAATCATTGAGACAAAAGAATGTAGACCAGAGTTATTTTGAAATAATATCAGAGATTATTTCTGATATTAGTAATTTTATATCTGGAAAGTCATTCATGTAGACATGCATACTTTTCCACACTGCCTGTAAACAAATATTGTGAAGTTATGACTTAAGACCAACATTCCAGATGTTGTAATCCTATACATCAAAGGAGAGAATTCTAAGAATCTATGGCTATTGGTGATACAATTCCCAATATTTCTTAACATCAACCATGATGGCTATGGATGTTGGGAGATTAAACTGATAATTCACTATTTGAGAGACAAGAAGCTTTACCTCCCACTATACACAACAGTAACTCAATAGAACTTCTGAATGGTTAATCATGATAGTGAGTTATGGGAACTTGCAATATGTGTTATAGTAGATCAGATGCTGGATTAAGACTGGGAAGTTCCGGATCAGTTTCTCCTTAGTCATGCAAACTTGCTGGGTGATCTTGACCTAATCATTCTCTCTCTCAGTCCAATCTATCCTGCAATAATATTGTTATGGGGGGAAATTGTAGGAGCAAATGCTGCTGGGGTAATTATGAGATATAAATTTAATAAATAAATGAATAATTGAAATGAGGGCTTCACACCTTATTTCTATTCTTTATAGTACCTGAAGACTAAAGATAATGTGTATGTTCTTCTCGAGAGAAGTATCACATAAATAGAAATTACAAGCTCTGCGCAGAATTCTGCTTAGCAATGTTTTATCTGCTGGTTGATATAGAATTATTTGTGGATGAATTGGACTGAAGTAATGTCCCTCTTTTTCTGACAATGCTAGAATCATCTAAAGAAACTGAGTGTTGTGATAGTCAAGATAGGCAAAAAGGTGCTCTTTGGCACAGAATAATGGTTAAATAATGAAATTCAGTTCCATGAGATATAGTGATGCCCATTAGTTAAGCAGGTTTAAAGGAATTAAACAAATTCATGGAGATTAAGAATATCAATGACTTCAACACATGATGATGGCTACCAACAATTTCTAGGCCACAGACAATATGTATCTTAATAACAGGAAAGTGCTTCTTCCACTCAAGTTTCTTGTTGGTTTACTGTAGGCATTTAGTTTGCCTCAATGAAAAGAGAATCTAAAACAAGATAGGTCTTTTGTCTTATCCAGCATAGCTTTTGCGAGCTGGCCCAAATCTTAGTGGTAAATGGAACCGTTTAGAACAGGGGTGTCATCCAGAAGCCACGCCCGCCCCATTGCCAGCAATGGCAAAACAGTCCCGATCCGTTGCGCAACGTCACGTGACGTCGGGGGTTTGACATGTCTGGTTTAGAAGATTAATGGTCATGTGATTGCATTGCAGAGTATTACTTGCTGAAATTATTTCCATTAATTTCCTTGGCACAAAGCTCTTCCTATCTTATAATAGTTCGGATAAACATACTTCTTACTTTCTGGAATTAGGGATAAGTAAGGGAAACAAACTTTCCAAAGTTAAAGAATTAAGTCTTTTGCTGTGCATATAAAACCATATGCTTTTGTAAGGAGGAGTTCAATACAATTTTCTGGGATCTTCGCTTTGAGTCCCTCACTCTTTCACAAATGCACTTGTCTAGCTAGGAACAAGGAAACAACTTTTGACTGTGATTTGCAACAAATATATTTGTTTGTTTGTTTAATTTTAAAAATGTATTGGTTGCCCATCTTACCACAGAGTAACTCTGGGAGGCTTACCATATTAACTTCTCATTCCTTTCCTACAACAACAAGCTCACATGTCCACCGTTTATTACCTCCAAATAATTTTATTATCTATTTCTACCTTCATATAGGATGGCATCAGTAATGGCACCTTAAACTATTTTTCATTCAATGGTATTGATTAGAAAATTCAATAGTCTCCCCTAAACCAGCGGTTCTCAACCTGTGGGTCGCGACCCCTTTGGGGATCAAACGACCCTTTCACAGGGGTCGCTTTAGACCATCACAAAACACATAATTACATATAATGTTTTAATTATGTTCAATTTGTAACAATGAAAATACATCCTGCATATCAGATATTTACATTACGATTCATAACAGTAGCAAAATTACAGTTATGATGTAGCAATGAAAATAATTTTATGGTTGGGGGTCACCACAACATGAGGAACTGTATTAAAGGGTCGCGGCATTAGGAAGGTTGAGAACCACTGCCCTAAACAGAGCATTTGTGTACATCTTCAGACACTGAAATAGAAACAGTTACACATGTACTCTTGAAATGCCCTATTTATCACCCTTGGAGGACAGTTAGTCTCTCTTCATATCACAAATGAGTGGGACCCGTCCCAACAGGCAAGTTATATGTTTCCTATTAAACAACATGGGTTTATAGGAAGGTAGCTAAACTCTTTGTCATAGCAATATCAGTCAGAAACCACTGACTCTGAACAAGAAACCAGCAAGATTCCAGCATAAAGAATATTTTTAGCTCAGGGTTAGAATTGACGAGTGCTAGGTAACCTCTGATCTTGGTTGTTTGCTTGCAGACGTTTGCTTGCAAGAGAACAACCAAGCTCAGAGAATACCAAGGATTCCTCAGGTACAAGTATGCCTAGCTCCTGCTGGGAATATGCTTTTTTTTTAATCCTTGATATTCTGCATTTTAACATTGTTTTCTACTTTGGGAGGAAGGGATCTACGACTATAAACTCTTTAATAAATAACAAAAAATGATGTGAAGTGGATGTGCAAGCACATGTGTGGGCAGGCAACTGACAGCAGTTTCTAAAACAGTAATGAGAGCCTAGAAAAAGATGTGGCTGTGCTAATGATTCAAAAGGAGTACTTGATATGTATTCCTTTCTGTATCCCTTTTGAAGGATTTGCACAGATTATGCTCTTCTAAGCTATGGAATCCATTGCAACCTCCTATTTCATTCCATTATCTGCCAAGTCAGTCAAATATATTTGGTCATGATTCTTTTACTGCCTGAGGCAGTGAATGAACTACCGACAATATGCTACAGATGAGCATTGCTTTCTCAGGCAGCAGCTCATTCATTACATTTAGGCATGTGCATCACACCAGTTGGAGATCAAACTCTACTCCAAAGTGCTGCCATATTTATCTTTCTGACAAGTGCTTTTCCCCATTTTTTTTCAAAGCCAAGTGCCTTCCTAATATGTGACTTGAGTGCAATCCTGATACATTTTTCAACTTGCTGGTCCTGTGCAGTAGACTTAGTATTAAGAATCCATGGAGGTTGACAAAAGATTTCCATAAAGTAAAACTTTATGTATCCATGTTAAATTGCCTCTGTAATTTAAGGAAAAGAGGCCCCAAAGGTTCATCTGAATGACTGTATCAGAGTATTTTTGATTGGACTAATATTTTGCCTGTACTTTTGTCATATATATTTATCTTACTGCAGACATCTGAAAGCCCAGACGAAGATGCATCCTTCAGTGGAGTGAGCTATAACAAGAGTTGTTTTTACAAATGAACAAAACTCAGAGGCGATCCATTGGCGGTGGGGCTGAAAATCTTTCCTAAAAACAAAAACTGAAAGAAATATTTTGAGGATCAGGGTTACCCAAACATCTAATTGCCATCTAATTAAAGACATGTCTATAGTTTTGTAGATATTAGTTTCTCATATGGGTTTTAATTGATTGAATGTGCTTCATTCCTAGAGAAATATTAACTTACAGATTCATGTCCCTATCCAATTAAGTATTTAAAAAAAAAACGTTTCCAAGAAGGGCAAGAGTGTGACTGATTGTTTTGAACAGCTTTCGCTTTCTTTGAGACTTGGTAAAGACTCCACCTACCTTGATATCGGCAGCTTACTCCATGATCACATTTTGGTTGACCTAGATGTCTGTTTCTTATTTGGGACATACGGTTCTGTGATAGCTGGGAACATATGAATGAGATTAAAAAACATGTAGAGATTAAAGTAGGAGATAGGGAGGGAGAGAGAGGGAGGGAGAGAGAGAGAGAGAGAGAGAGAGAGAGAGAGAGAGAGAGAGAGAGAGAGAGAGAGAGAGAGAGAGAGAGAGAGAGAGAGAGAGAGATGGATGAGAGAGAGAGAGATTATTCAACAGGATAGCCAGTAGGAAACATCCCCCCCCCCTCTGGGGACCAAAATTTATTAGGTTGTATGCAAGCAACAAAGCAGTAGAGCCAAAAGTGCTTGGGTCTGAGACCACTTCTTTCCCTCACTTATTTTGTCATTCTTCCCTCATTGTCAAAGTTATGAGCTCATTATTTATAGGCAGTTGGATCTAGTGATTAAGGCACCAGGCTAGAAAGCAGGAGACCATGAATTCTAGTCCTGCCTTAGACACTGTTGAAAGAAAAATCATCAGGTCCGGTCCAAGCCGGGAATAAACAAAATGGAGACTGCTTAGGAAAGAAGGTTCTGTTTATCGAAGAACAGAACCAACAGCATGTGTTTCTGAGAAAACTGACAAAATGGAGCTCGGACTGGTGGGTTTATACCTTCTTTGGGCTTTATATTTGAGGTTCTTCCTGTTCCTATGGCATGTACTTTGACCTGAGCTTGAGTGTGCCCTTTTGGTATTCTAATGGTGGTGGGTAAATCCTAATGTCATGTGTCTGAGTAATGAAACACTTAAAAGGACTTTCAGGCATGTTTTCTCCTAAAAGCATTTATTAATGTTACAATACGTCAGTACAGCATGGTGGAAATGCTTAGGACTGGCTTCTTTTCTGCTATGCATGTAATTCTAAGCATTTCCCTCCCACCTTTTTTTGGGGTCATGGTTCACATCTTCCAATCAACTTGGAAGAGGTGATTTACTTCCCGTTTCTTTTCCCCTTCTGCCTGGTTTAACTATAAAAATGCCAGACAGCTCTGCATATTGTCAAAGCAAGAATATACAGTATTTGCAGCGTTGACACCTATTATGTCCTAAAGATCATGTCTTGTTTCTCTGGGGCTGTGGCTGAAGGCATTTTGTTTATGAATAGATGGTCCCAAATCTGCATTTCTAAAAGCTGGCCTGCTTGGAGGAAGGAGACTAAGGGTTGGTTTCTGTCTAAGATTTTTTCTCCATTATTCCTTTGGGGAAATATAATATTCTGCCTTTTTAAATATCCCCCAAAATATTTTCTTCTCTAGGAGGGTGGGTGGGTGCTGACTTCCAACAACATGAAAGCCAGCAAGGTGACCTTGGGCCAGTCATTTTCTCTCAGGCCATCTTCCTTCACAAAGTCATTGTTGTGGGGAAAATAGGAGGAGGAAGGTGTGTTGGATATGTTCGCTGTCTTGAGTTATTTATAAAAATAATAAAGGTGAGAAATAAATAAATTGCAGGAGAACTTTGAATCCAGAATGAATAGCCAATAATCTGTAAACTGCCTCCCTTATTTGAAAGGGCTATTCAAGAAAAATATAAAACTAAAAAAAATATATGGACACATGGAACCAAAATGCACAACTTTATATCTCTAATATATGTGGGCATGCATGGTTTGCTTTTTCACTTTATGCACTTATAATAGAAAACAGCAAGTTTTCTTGCAGCAGTAATGTAGCATGGATTGGCCTGATATGTGCAAACTAACCCCTGTCCCAGAAGTGTAGACAAGATCATCACTGAGTGTCAATCACATGCCTAGGAGGTCACTGGATTAGCTTGTCAGCTCCTGACAGCTGCAGTTCTCACCTACAGGTATTAACCCTTTTTCCAAAAGGAGGAGAAACATATGCTGTAAGTTTTTAGAGGTCAAAGAGCTTGCAGACGACAATCTCCACAATGCATTTGAGTAAATAAACTGTCAGCTGCAGCTTATTCTAACTCTGATATAATGCATTTTAAAACAAATGGAAGCAATTTCACTGATGGGGCAGTGTTCCTTTACCAATATAGAATAAATACTCAAGGACAGATTTCAAAACAAATTAACACAGAGATAAAAAAAAAAATGTGCATACTGTTATGCACACTGATGGTTCCATCTGCAGGAGATTTATTAGATGCTTCTCGCATTGCAAAATGATAAAAATCAAGGGTGCTTATATATATTCTAATCTGCCCCTTCACCTTGTCCTCTCCACATTGACCAGGCCATGACTGCACAATAATGTTTTATCAAGTGGTTTATGCTGTTTTGCACAATGGGAAACCTGACTGTTCAATACTAGTTGGTTAATCAAATTAAACATTTGCACTGCATCTTCAGCATATCTACACAACATGGGGGAAGTCATACGAGAGTTGACCTAAACCACAGTCTAATTTACTCTATTTGCATACAATTAAACACAGATGGAGGATAGTCACAACTTGATATGTAACTCTGTATGCATATATGTATGTATGTGTTAAGCATTTAGTAGTAGTTTATTTGTGAACAAAGACTAAAGTGATACAACACCATCACATAAAGCTAAAATAAAGAGTTAAGGTTAATAAAATGAATAATATATCCAGATAAACATCTAATAAATCTTTTCAGCCTTAAACCCAGAGTCCTCTCACAGCAAATGCATCCTTCTAGACATTTCTGGACACTGATTCTGGTATCATCATCTGAAGACTAGAAGAAAACATTTGTGATTTCTAGCCAATCTAAAGACTACACAAAGGTATTATTACAGTAATTCAGAATTCTAGGTTTGATGCAGAAGCGCAGCAATACATGTCTTGATTGCTCTGGTCCATTGGGCACAGGTGATCTTGGAATGGAATGCTATTACACTTTCTCTCCAAACAATGAATGGCAGAACTCTTTAAGTCTAGACCAGGAGTGTCAAACTGCTAGCCCGCAGGCCGGATGCATCATGCCGAAACCGTGCCCACCCCATTGCCAGCAATGGAAAAGAAGTCGCGATACATCGCGACACATCACGTGATGTTGCGAGTTTGACATCCCTGGTCTAGACAGTGAAAATACTCATTTTTGTGAGATGGAAAGGAGGTAATGAGGTAGTATGAAAGATCTACCAGAAAGAGTCTGCTATAACAATAATGAAAACTTTTATTCCTATTTCTCTGTAGTCCAGGTCAAAGCTCTGTAGCTTTGTTTTTAAGGTAGATATTTCAAACCTAAGTACTATGGAATAAATATGCCTTTCTTCCAAGACAAAACAGAACAAAGTTATCAGTTAAATCTAACTAGTCCAAACTCTTTCCATTAATTTTAGCTAATATTTTAATGGTCATATGAGCCTCCATAAAGGAAAGAGCAGTTTTGCAATGCAGAAGACCATTTAAGATATGTCAAGAGAGTATGTAACATAATTCTGATAAGTACTAGTAACACTCTTCTTCATAAATAAAGCATTCTTTGCTGAACATTTTTTCTCCTCTGAACAAAAATGCTGCTAAAGTTATTATGTTCTACCTTAGGCCCAGCTTTGTCAGAGATAAAATGATTGTATCTTTAATACTGAGAGGGTTGATATGGATTTTTGGCCAAGCTTTGTTGGAGAAACTCATTTTTAATACAATCTCAATGATGGAATTAATATAAAAGTTTAAAAGAAGAAGAACAAGTAAGTATCTTTGCTTAGATTCTTTTAAGATGAATATTGAATCAGAAATCTCTGAAGGCAATGCATTTAACCTATATGTACCGTAGATATTTTTTACTAATCTGTAATTGATGTACACATAACTGAAGTCCAGA
>NW_015388807.1:208515-218515 GCF_001527695.2 Protobothrops mucrosquamatus
GAGAGAGAGAGAGAGAGAGAGAGAGAGAGAGAGAGAGAGAGGAGAAACCCATCTTATTTGTTTTAAGATTTAGGATTTTACTGTTTTGTTTCAAAACTATATTTGATAGACTTGTTTCATTTTATTCATTATTTCAAAGGAAAAATATCTACCATCTTATGTATAACTGCATGCAAAATAAAAATAATATACTATTACTATATTTATATGCTATTGTTTCTTTGATGCTTTGTGTAGTGGCTCCTTTATATACATTTAGTTAAGCTTTATTTTATGAAAGCTATCTTTAAAGAAAAAAAAATTAAAAGGCAGCTATTGTATTTCAGAGAGATAGAGAGTAGGTGAGACTGATGGACAGATGAGTCCATGGTGAGAGGAACAGAAAGAGAAAGATGCTTCTGGCTTGTTATGGGATGTCAGGTCACCGTATGACTTGCATTCGTACACACCAGCATGAAATGACACCAAGCTCTGGAGAGCAGTGGATAACTAAGTCTATTCTTGCTGTATTCCTATATTTTTCAAAAAAAAAAGATGAAGCATTATTCAAGGTGAAAATAATGTTGGAGTTTGTTTTGTGTTGCACTTGAACAGTTGGCTTAATTTCGGAGAAAAGACATTCAAGGAATAACATTGTCCAAGCCAACTCACACTAATGAAAGGCTCAAGCTTCAAGTTTGGCAGAGGCAACATATGCAAAGGTGTATTTATGCAGACAGTTGTGTGCACAGACTTTCAAACCAAGCTCTCCAATTCTTACTTGATTTAAAATAATAATAATAATAATAATAATAATAATAATAATAATAATAATAATAATAATAATAATAATAATAATAATAATAATAATAATAATAATAAGTAGTAGTAGTAGTAGTAGTAGTAGTAGTAGTAGTAGTAGTAGTAGTTGGAAGGGACCTTGGAGGTCTTCTAGTCCAACCCTCTACTCAGGCAGGAAACCCTACACCATTTCAGACAAATGGCTGTCCAGTTTCTTCTTAAAAACTTCCAGTGTTGGAGCATTCACAGCTTCTGGAGGCAGGTTGTTCCACTGATTTAGCGAAAACCAGTTGCACGTGTACACAGACTGACAATGACAGTGCCATAGGCTGATATTATATTTTTAAGTTAAGCTTTTATTTGCCAGCTCCGAACAATGTTTGTCATGCACTCTGTCTAATTAGGTAGTCAAGGTACTAATCCTTTTTGTTTAAACACATGTAACAAAAAATATGATTTTTTTAAAAAAATATAATACATTATATTATGAAATCAATATAACCCCACAAAGAATTTTGCAGCATTTGATTAAGGTGCTACTCAAACAGTTTCTCTTCATTAGAATAACAATGCATCTAGATTTAAATAACATGCTTCATCAGAATAACTAAATGTTGAGCTATTTACCATTGTCTTGTATCTGTCATATCTGTTCTTTTTTTGAAAGTACCAATTGGTTTTGGACAAAAATGTAACTGCAGCAATTAGAATGGATAAATACTTTTATTTGCCCAGGAGATGTTGAAACATATTATGTTAATCCGTTTGCCTCAGTACAGTGAAGTTTGCTTTTAATTAAATAGATAAGGCTAGTTTTAATGAAGTCTCCAGGAAATGCGAATGCTGAAAGTTATTTTTATCAAAACAAACTGCTAATGTCTATACTATTATTCTAAACTAGGCAATATATTAGAGGTGCTATTTCACCTATCATATATTCTATCCATTCATACAATCACAATTATGCTCAGCAAGATTTGGCAGGCCTTAATTCAAGTACAATAATAGGTTGCTTGCTAAAGATTAGTTAGCATCATTAACTGATCAATGATAAAGAAGATCAATGAAGATGTTCTAGAAAGTGTCTTAATAATAAAAAATGATAAACATATAGTTGAATGATAGTTAGTAAAAGTTAGCTGAGAGCAATTAGGACCTGGTGATTGTCATTTTGCATCTTTAGGAAACCAGGATATGAAATAAGAATTTCCACTTGAGAATTTTTCAGTTAGAGAGCTTTGTTCTTTCTGAGGAGAAGGGAGAGGGCAGAATTCCTGGCTTGGAAATAAAAATGATTCAGTAGCTATGATGGCTTTATGATTCAGTAGCTATGATGATCATGTGAAGCGTTAGTACTGCTTTACTGCCTTGGTAAAACCACTGGAATACTGCATCCAGTTTTGGTTGCCACAATGTAAAAAAGATGTTGAGACTCTAGAAAGTCAGAGAAGAGGAAGAAAGATGATTAGGGGACTGGAGGCGAAAACATATAAAGAATGGTTGCTGGAATCGCGTATGTCTAGTTTAATGAAGAGAGGAATAGGGGTGACATGATAGCAGTGTTCCAATATCTCAGGGGTTGTCACAAAGTATGTGAAGGCAAGACAAGAAGCAATGGATAGAAAATAATCAAGGAGAGAAACAACCTAGAACTAAGGAGAAATTTCCTGACAGTTAGAACCAGTGGTGGATTCAGCTGGTTCGCATGGGTTCAGTAGAATCAGTAGCTAATTCTTTCTTGACTTTGGTGAACTGGCTGATGCTCTAGCCCTTTTTCACAAGGCCCAGAATGGACCGCCGGAAGTGCATGGATACCACTTCCAGAAGTCTGTTCTGAGCCGGGGAGGCCTCCCAGGCCCAGAATGGCTCACCGGAAGTATGTGAATGCCACTTTCAGAAATAGGAGGCCCAGAATGGACTTCCGGAAGTGGCATCCATGCAGAGAACCAGTTGTTCAGGTATTTGAATTCCACCACTGGTTAGAACTATTAATCAGTGGAACAGCTTGCCTCCAGAAGTTGTGAATGCTCCAACACTGGAAATTGTTAAGAAGAGATTGGACAACCATTTGTTTGAAATGGTATAGGGCAGGGGTGTCAAACTCAATTTCACTGAGGGCCGCATCAGCATTGCGGTTGCCCTGGGGGGGGCAGGTGGGTGTGGCCAGAGTGGGTTCAGCCTACTGGGTGGATGTGGATGGAGTGGGTGTGGCCTACTGGGTGGGTGTGGCCAGTTCTACATCATTCGCGTCAAGGGTGCCTAAGGGGGTCTGGGCAGAAGTGGCACAGATCTGAGAGTCTCTGGCAGAAGGGGGTGGGACCGGGGCAAGTGCCAAGGTATGGTCCACCGGGGCAAGTGCAAAGATGGCCACCACAAAATTGTACATTGGCTCCCAGCTGGCCTGGGCCAGGGCCAAGGTAGTGGGGGCTGTTCCCTCACTGTTTCCAGGATGGCTTCGCAGGCCACATGAAACCACTTCACGGGCCGCCTCCGGCCCCCGGGCCTTGTGTTTGACATGTCTGGTATAGGGTTTCCTCCCTTAGCAGGGGGTTGCACTAAAAGACCTCTAATGTGCCTTCCAATTCTGTTATTTTGTTATTCTCCTTCCAATTCTCCCTGGTTTGCCTCTACTTTGGGTAAAACTTTGATTTATTTGCCCTTTGCAAGTCTTTCAATTTGTGAATACTTCAACTTACAGATCAATTTTGATCTACTAGCGTCTGTTCTGCTATTTCTGATTCTGGATGTTGTTCTTTCAAGAACTGGTGTGTTCTTTTCAGTTATCCTCCTTTCATTGGCTTGATTTGTAATAACATATCATTATTTCTTTGTTTTCTACCTCTGTCTATTTGTGCTGGGTAAACACCTTTTCTTCTAGTAGTTCTGCAGCTACTGGCCCTGGTTGCTCAGACAACAGACCTGAATCCTGTAGCCCATTTTTCACCAGATGTCTTGTAAAATTCCAACACCTAGTACATTCTTTGTTGACCTAGGGACGAACAAGCTGATTTGGGTTTCTGTATTATACATCTCACCATATTGTTTATGGGTTAGGGTTAGGGTTAGACTCTTCTGATGAGGAGGTATCACTGAACCTCTGGCATAGCTCTCATCTTCCTCAGAGCACATAAGTCCCACAACCACATCACGATACTGTCCCATTGAGGAATATTATTATTATTATTATTATTATTATTATTATTATTATTATTATTATTATTATTATTATTATTATTATTATTATTATTATTATTATTATTATTATTATTATTATTTCTAGTAGTAAGATTTCAATTTCCAATTTGCCTCATGTAATAAAGTTGTCAATGCTGTTCAAAAATACCAATCTGTTTTTTTAAAATATATCTAGTAGTTGAACAATTTCTGTCTATATATAAATCCATTTATTCATGTGTTTGATTATAAATGAATACACATATACTGGTTTTAAAGCCACACTATCTTTTTTTAATCTTATAATTCCACATTATAACAGTGTTTATATAATAGCATCACAAATCCCTTTAAGGTTTATCTTCATGGTATTTTATATTCAGAGAGTGCAAGAAGGAGGACTTTGAATTTATATCTTAATTTATTAATTTGACTTGGGAAAGCACAATGACTTCCAATTTCCCATTTTAAAATACTATATTAGAAGCTTTCTTTGGAATTATTTTTCTGCAACTTTCCTTCCTTCCTTCCTTCCTTCCTTCCTTCCTTCCTTCCTTCCTTCCTCCCTCCCTCCCTCCCTCCCTCCCTCCCTTCCTTCCTTTCTTTTTCTTTCTTTCTTTCAAAAAATGTATAAAAGGACTCCATGTTTTCAACAGTTTAATATAAATTTATAGTTAATGATTATATTTATTACAAGAATGAAAAATAAATATGAAGGAATATTAATAAAAGATAAAATAACAGAATATATACCAATACCTAATCTAACAGCATTACAAATTACAATTTAATAATTCCAGACTCAGACTCAAGATTACACAGCAACAATTGCTCCTGAATATCTCAGAAGAAAGTCTGCTAGTAGAAGGCATGTGTTTTCCTTATCCAGCTGATACTGCTCTTAATCTGTAACCTCTTAAATCCTTGTACAAGTAATGCTGTATGCCAGAGGCAAAGGCGCAATACCTTGGCCTTAAAGAGGTTTATTGCTGCAGGAGGGGAAAAAAATTGCTTCTGCAGCAAGCAAATAGAGCTGTTGATAGGACATTTTATCACACACAGTGAACTTGTGAAATATGCAGAGTTTTAAATATTTACATTCAGACAAAACCAGAACTTTTCTTATTAGATCTTATGGACATTCAACTAAAAAAGGCTCATGGACAATTGGATTTATATATGACAAAGAAGTGTATAAATTAAGGGCATCCACCAATGATTTAGTTCTAATTTTGAAGAATCCTTTAGGAGGGATAGCCTATTAATGGAGATAATTTGGTGTATTGATGCACCAACAAAGATTGGGTTATAATAGTCAAATATATCAATGGAAGAAAAATAGTTAAAAGTTTTCTTTTACAATTTAAAAGAAAACTTTTTGAAAATGATATACCATTGGTTTATGATATCAGAGAAGTTGTTTAATATTTATAAAGATACTTGTAATCACTGTTGAAAATGTGAAAAACATGAAGGGAAATTTTATTATACATGGTAGACGTGAAAAGTGATGCAGAGAGTTTTAAATATTTACATTCAGGTAAAACTTTTTTTACGGTATTAGAACTGTTGAAAGAAAAATTTTCAGGTCCAGTTCAAGCCGGGAATAAACAAAATGGAGCCTATTTGGAAAGAAGGTTGTTGTTTATTTTGTTGCCAGAAACTTCAGTGACAGCAGCATGTTTCTGGGGTGGCTGACAAAATGGAGCTGGGAATGCTGGGTTTTTCTTGGGCTTTTGTGTTTGGAGTTGTTCCTGTTCCTGTGGCATTGTATTTGAGGGTCTTCCTGTTCCTATGCAATGAACTTTGACCTGAGGTTAAGTGTGCCCTTTTGGTATTCTAATGGTAATGGGTTAATCGTATTATGTCCTAAAGGTCATGTCCTGCTTCCCTGGGGCTGTGGCTGATGGCTATGTCCTGTGTTGGATTTTTGGGTGAGGGGTTGCTGGTTCTAATCCTATCACTCTGCTGTTATTAGCTATCAAATCTTGCTCCAAGGGATTTCAAGGGATGTCTTAAATGGGTTTCTTCAGATAGTACTTGCTTATGAATGGGGCCTCAGTCTTTCTGAATGGGATTATCAAATCTGTATTTCTACAGAGCTGACCTGCTTAGTTTCTGTTTGAGGCTATTAAGAAAAACTGGGCCTACTTTTCTGCCTTTAAGATCCTTTTGGGAAATATAATATTCTGCCTTTTTTAATATTTCCCAAAATATTTCCTTCTCTAGAAGGGTGGATGGGTGCTGACTTCCAACACAACTTATGGGCATTCAGCTAGAAAAGGGTTATGGACAATTGGATTTATACAGTATATGTTAACTACAGTGATGTTATACATATGCACAAAGAGGGAAAACTACAAAAACACCAACAACGGAGGGATGGTTTGTGAAGATTACAGAAATGGCTAAATTGACTTAATTGTAGGAAACTACAATTATTTTTATAAAAGACTAGAAACCTTTTACAGACTTTTGCTGAAAATTGATAAAAACAAACTGGTGACTTGGGGATTTATTGATTAAAATGGTTTGTTTGTTAGAAGAAAACTGTGATATGCAATAAGGGAGGGTAGAAATGGTAATTGCTCTGTTTGTAACTGATCCAAGGGAGATTAGAAGTTGTTTCTTTAGATATCTTTCTCTTTTTTGTACTTTTTGTCATTCGTCACTTTTTATTTTTATCTTTTATAATCTTTTCTTCTGTTTCTTCTTCTATGTTTCTATGCTTTTTAAATCTTTGTAAAATCTTATTTAAATAAAAAATATTTTTTTAAAAAAAAGATTAGGCATTTGGTTTTAGAGCTTCAAATATTCAGAAGACCATCAGAGAGCAATAAAGAGGTTTTTGCATTTCTTTGCAGCTTTCTAGCTGGCATCTTTATTTATATAATTGAGTTTTGCAATTATTTCCTTCTATGCCTGTTTATGGAAATTTCTTGTCCTTGGTTGCTACTTAAGTTTCTCTAGCATTATCCTGGAACCTCCTAGGTATATATCAAGCCACTTATAATCTTAAGAATCAATCTTAAGGATCAGACTTGCATACAACATGATGCAAGAGAAACTGATCACGATAGGTAATTATGTCTGGTGCAGATGCATTCAGATTATCCTTTAAAAAAACCTGAAATAGGAGAGTTTTCGTTCCACGTTCATTCAGCAGATGGCTAAATATTCTGATGTTTCCATGCAGAGAAGGAAAGGAGGAAAATCTAGGCCTGTGGTGGAACACCAGTCACATCTAAAACTTACAAGAGAAATTAAGCAGGGGGAGAAAGCAAGAGACATTAAGGACGTTGTGATAAATACCCCCCTCTCTTTTTGATATATTCTTCTTCCATTTTAAAATATTATTTTCCTCTCTGTTATGTACTGAGTTAAATTGAGAGCAGGTGCAGGGAGCTACACCCGAACAATCAGCAGACCACGTGGTCTGCCCGGAGAGACTTGCTGTTGCAAGGAATGAATAAGCCAGCAATTTGAGTGGGAAAGGCTGTTGCAATGATTGGCTGGCGACACCCCAGGGAGATTGTATAAAAGGGGGGTGAAGCCATTTTGTTGTTCTGTTTAACTCAAATAAGGACTTGTCTGTTAACACCCTCTGACTATTCAATGCCTACCAACGCACCAAACAAAACACTCTCTATTGATCATAAAGACGAGAAATAGATAGGAAGCTACAATTTACGACCTTCTTGGGTAATGGGATGGGGGGGCGTCAGTGAGATCTAATTAGGGATGGCTTCCAACCATAAAGTTTCCCATCCATGGTGAATGCAACATTGATATAGCCCATCTTCCAAATTGCCATAATCTCAGTTATGTTTGAGTAAATAGTCTTCCTTCCTTCCTTCCTTCCTTCCTTCCTTCCTTCCTTCCTTCCTTCCTTCCTTCCTTCCTTCCTTCCTTCCTTCCACCCTCCATTTGGATCATGCATAGTGTTATGTCCTGAGCCTGCTGAAGCATTCAGCAGGCTCAGAAATGTTGCAAAGGGTCCCAGGCAGACCAAAAGCTGCCCGGGACCAGACTGGCTGTCTCCAGCCTTGCGCGCATGCGCAAGGCGGGAAACAGCCTCTGCAATCATTGGTTGACGTTGTCCAGAGCTAGGACACTATAAAAGGCCTGCACGCCATTTTTGCTGTTGTTGGTTGTGGAAGAGAACAATAAAGAAGGCTTGTTGTTACACTATGCATCTCCCCTTAATGCCTCCAACCTGCGAACATAACACATAGTCCTTTAAAAAGCCTGATATAATCAAAGTTCAAAATCATATGTGAGCTTGGATAACAAAGCATGCTACTGTTTGAAAATTGACTAAACTTTAATGAGCAGATTTCTTAAAGCATCAGCATTTTGTTTTTAATGTTCAGGTGAAGCATGAAGAAAGTCAGGCAGCTTTTCTGAATGCTTTCAAAACATGCAGTCATAATGTGTTCCAGAACTGGAGCTTTAAACACCAGCTAACAATGACAAACTCCATTCACTCTGTTGTGTAGGTGGTTATAACTGTCATAGTAGGATACCGGGTTACCCAAGAAACTCTTTAGTTGGAGCATATGCCAACCATTAGAGCCAAGCTCCTGTAGTTAGTCAAGAAAAGTTTCTTCCAGTCACTGAATTCACTCCTGATCGATCAAGAATAATAACCAAGAATTATTTTAGGCATTATTTCTCTGGAAAGCAGGAGGGCCTCATTATATTTCAGTACATTTTTTTTCTTGTGCAAATATTTGCAATTGGTGTGAAACAGATTTGAGAACTTCATTCCATCATAAGGATAATCCCACAGTCCTCTATTTACTTTAGAGTTCAGCAAAGTAAGGGCAGAGGATCCAAAGTTCAGTAGAGAAAAAAGGAGTAGATATCTAAAGAGATTATCAATAAAATATATATTCACAGCATGTGATAGGGAAAAAGAAAGAAAGAAAGAAAGAAAAGTAGGTCTTTTATAATTTGTTTTTATTTCTGACCTCTTTATTCATGTGACTTTTGTTCCATGGAAAAGATGTCAGGAAACAGTTTGAGCAAGCTATTTCAGTATTCAAACTTTGTATAGGTGCTTTATTAAGCACAAAAGAAACAGCTTCTGAAAAGAGAATCTCTATAAGCAACCCTTTGGGGACCAGAATTGTTAAGTGGAAGAGGAAAGGCAGATACTCTCGATTGGTAAATTTAATAGGACAGTTCTCCTGTTTTATTTTTGTGTGCTGTCAGCCAAATCGGTTTCAAAGAGCTATCTGCCAAATTCCTTTATATGTGTTCACCCACATAATTTTTCTGTAGCATTTCAGCTTTTAATGTACATAACGGTATATTCCAAATGACATATACACAAGTAGCTGACTTCCCCTTCTTATCCCCCTTCCTCCTCTGCTTCCTCTTCCTCCTCTTCCTCTCACAAAATATTCAAATGGCTGTGAAATTCTCTTTAAGAGTCCTCATTTTCTCCTTCTTGAGCCAACCAATGTTGTTGTAAACTCACCAGTGGGTGAGAGCACTTAAAGCAGCAGTTTTACTGGTGTATTCTGCTGCATTTTCTTTCTGGAGTCAGGAAAAAAGTCAAGCAAGCAAACAAATCAGTCAGCCCTTCAGAGCAGCAAAAATTACAAATACACACATGTAGGTGCGCGTGCACACACACACATGCATAGAGATATATAAATAAAGGTTTAAACAAGGAACCATAAGACCTTTAATGAAGGAGAAGATTAGAAACTCTGAAAGCCTAACTCTAGGAGTTGGGAGAATAGCAAGTAGTTATTTTTCACTAATAAGGATTTATCCATTCCCATTTTTAGAAGAAATGTAGTGAATCTGTCTGTCTTTTAAAACAATTGCAAAACTGAATGATTTTTATAGTTATTCAGCTTCATTGCAGGAAGCACCAAGATATTATGGGATCAAAGGCTGAGCCAATCAGCACAGCTTTTATACATGGAAAGGCCCTGAGCTACAAACAAATGCATATCTATGAAACAATACCAGTCATATTTAGGGAAATAACATGTGATTATTGCTGAATTTTTTTTCTATATTTTTCTAG
>NW_015388807.1:219876-229805 GCF_001527695.2 Protobothrops mucrosquamatus
GGGATTGGCCTAGGGGGGGATTTTATAGGGATTTTAAAGGGATTTTATAATTTTAAATCTAATACAGGTCATTTAATATATATTTTAATTTGGCTTTTAGATATTTATTGTATAGTACTGTTTTTATTTACCTGTAAGCCGCCCTGAGTCCCTCGGGAGAAGGGCGGGGTATAAATTAAAGTAATAAATAAATAATAAAATAAAAATATGCTTTTTGTTTTGGGAACAAGAAGCATATTCCAACAAAAAGCATATTCCAACAAAAAGCATATTGGGAACAAAAAGCATATTCCAACAAGAATATGCTTTTTGTTTTGGATACCTATATGGCCTTCCAAATGTGGAAGGCCATATAGGTATCCATCATTGGGGGAAGTAACTTTTTTAAGATTTCTAATTCATGTGTTTAGATATTCCAGTTCTCCATGGTTTAGAACTGATCCATCATTTTCCAAATTCAAGCTGAACTGCAGCATCTTTAAGAGATTTGCAAATGAATTAGAACTCGCCTTCTTTTACAGACTCGAACTTACATTCCAAACAGTTTAAAATCCCAGCTTGATGTCACAGCAAGCATTCCCCGGTCCTCTTCCTTCAAACCATTATCTGCATCCAAGTTTTGACACTAGGTTTCAGCCTTGAGCATCTCTGTAGTTTAAATGACTGGCAGTTTTGATTCCATTATCTTCTCTTCTGGAAAACCCAACAGTTAAAGAATATTAGATAGTTCAGATGTGTTTTTTTTTAATATTCTAAAAAGTGAGATAGTAAAATATTTTTTTTTCTTATTCTACCTTGTGTCAGTATCAGGACCCATTACCCTAGTACCTGTTGCTACGTTTACAATGAAGATCAAAGAACACATATTTCATTATTTTCTTCTTTGGGGATTTTATCCTATTCAATATTGTAAAACACAAGCATCCAGTAGAATCTGCAGCAAACATGTTACAAAGGGTATCTGCCTTTTTGTAACTTAAAGCTATTATTTCAGGAAGCATAGTCTGAGTCAAGAATAAAATTGAAGCAAGTGTAATCACATCTTTATAATCCTTTTGGTTGGAAACAGGTTCAACAGAGCCACCCATCTGTCTGTCTATTTAATTCATCACAGGATCCCAGATGTGGCCAGCTCCTAGCTAAATCTGCTTTTTGCCTCCAGCCTTAACCCTTAGCTTCTAACTAAGAACTGTTTGATGTGCTATCAGATGTACAACTGACAGGATTAAGGTCTGGTTTGGGAGAATTAAGCTTCCCACTTCCTGCTCATAGAAAAATTGTGCATTCGTTTCAATTTCTTGAACACTTCTACTTAAAGTTGTATTATGTTTTGCCACTGCCTGTATTAAAATGTTTATTTCCTTGACTATATGAACTGCACCATCAGTTTTAACAATATTTTTTTAAGCAAGGTTTTAATTCTGTAGCTATTTGGCCTAGAGCTACCAGATTTGAGAACCAAAATCGGTATAGTAGCCAGATGGCAGCAATATGACTCAGAAAAACTTAACCCTTTGTTGGCATCTAGTGGCTTCCAGATGAATTGCAGCCCTTTTCTTATAGCTCTGCATTAGGAATTCACACAAAGATCAGTTTCATTCTTTCTGTCTCTCATCTGTAAAAATCCCCCCTTTTTTCTCTTGAGTGTGTTTTTAACCCTTAACATTATGTTTAATACATGTAGATTATATGCAAATATGCAATATCTAGCTGAGCTAAAATCATAAGTTGTCTGCTATTTGTACATCAGGTTCTTATTCTAGAACTGTGGCGTGTTTATGACACTTCGGAGTAGATCTGTTTGCTAGATTGATCAATGGTCATCTGCTACTATTATGGATGAGACTGTGTGCTATAAATAGCTTGTGAAATAGCTACACAACTCAGAGAATGAGAATGTTTTCTGAGCATTATCCCTTTCTCTTTTTACTGACTAATTTCCATCCTTGAATTATCCTGGACTCCATTCCTAGGTCATTTTAGATATTACCATACTTTCTTTCACGTTTAAGCAACCTGTTCTTAAGTGTAATCAACAAAAGCCTTTTCAACCAGCTCTCTACTTAACAATCTATTCTATTTGCTCTTATTTTAGGAGCAAGTGATCAACTAAGGAGAAACTTCCTGACAGTTAGAACAATTAACCAGTGGAACAACCTGCCTCCAGAAGCGGTGAATGCTCCAACACTGGAAGTTTTAAAGAAGAAACTGGACAGCCATTTGTCTGAAATGGTATAGGGTTTCCTGCCTGAGCAGTAGGTTGGACTAGATGACCTCCAAGGTCCCTTCCAACTTTATTATTATTATTATTATTATTATTATTATTATTATTATTATTATTATTATTATTATTATTATTATTATTATTATTATTATTATTATTATTATTATTATTACTATTATTACTATTATTACTATTATTACTATTATTACTATTATTATTATTATATGCATTCATAATGACCAAAAAAGGGAGGAGGGATAACGTAATGTATATTATGAAACATGGGAATTATGTATACTGACACAGTACAGTAGTTATTGAATGTGCTATCCTTGTAAGCTAAGTAATTTCATTGGTGGTAAAAAATATATAACTGTTTTCTTTGTGATTCTAGTTTTTGCTAATCCATTAATGCAATACACATCTGTGCATTCTTACCAAGATTTTTTATTAGGGGCAGGTTTTTTTCCCCCTGGGACTAATAAATGAATTATTTATTCATTTATAATTCAAATTTATCACTACTCAACTCACAACAATTCTGGATTGTGCTTTAATGTAGTAATATGGACAATTCAGCTGAAGGGGCAATAGCTTCATTCAAATAATGTGCAAACTGAACTTGCGTATCAGTGTTGATGACAATAAGATTCAGATAGCTCCCAGATGCCAGCACAATTCCAGATGCTCCTGCTCCATTTTTAAGAGAGATAGACATGTTCAGCCTCTGCTAAACATTTGTTATGTCGCAAATCTCTGTGGGAAGTCCCATCAATTTCTTCATTTTAAGAGACTGAGTTTGGCACTCCAACCCAAGACTTAGACAGTAGCACTTGAACTTTTAAATTGTCTGTCTAGAGACTTTTTTCAGCACTATAGTAGCTGAAGCTAGGATGAAAAGCATAGTATATTAATACAGTTTGATGCCAGTATTTAAAAGCAGCACAAATCATGTTATTCCATGGAAACAGTAATATAACACATTCCCAGTCTGGCCCTACTCACCCTGTGTTATATGAGGAAAGATAAAATCTAGTTGTGAGAGTGAAGGTTCGTTCTCCGAGCTTGTGGGTTGGTTTCCAAACTTTTCATTACCAGGCTAGGTAACATCTTCAGCAGAGTTTAGGGCAGGGGTCTGCAACCTTGACAACTTTAAGACTTGTGGACTTCAGCTCCCAGAATTCCTCAGCCAGCTGACTGAGGAATTCTGGAAGCTGAAGTCCACAAGTCTTAAAGTTGTCAAGATTGCAGACCCCTGGTTTAGGGGATATCAGTATCAGTGTTCTTCTGTTTATAAGGGCTTCAGGTGTGGGTGTGTCAAGTGAGAGTCTTGTGATGTGTCAGGCGTGAGTCATCAGTGAGAGTCTTGTGATGGGGAGGTTACATCAGGTCAGGGTCTTTGGGAGGTGAACCTCCCCATAACAAGACCCATCACAAGACCCTCACTTGTCACACCCACACCTGAAACCCTTGTAAACAGAAGAACACTGACACTATGTTCCCTAAACTCTGATGAAGATGTTACCTAGCCTGCTAATGAAATGTTCGGAAACCAACCCACAAGCTCAGAAAACGAACCTTCGCCCTCATCCTATACCCAAGCTGCAGATATTTGCCACTACTGCAAAAGCTAGCTGTATTTAGAGGCTCTGCTGGATGTCTTGTATTTTGTCCAAGAATAGGCTGGCTGGGAGATTCTGGGAGTTGAAATCCACATATCTTAAAGTTGATAAGGTTGAGAAACACTGTGCTAGAGAGAAATTACTGGGGAGAAGGCATGGGATTACATACGTCCTAGTTAAAATATGAGGTTCTGAACTGGTTAGCTCTTTGGTGATGCAGCTCTATGTAATCCTTTTAGAACTTTCCCTAGTTCTGGCAAAACTCTATTCTATATTCCATCAGGTCAAAAGGTGAAACTGAGAATTTTAAACTGATTTTAGAAGTATGAGCATCCATATAGGGCTTTTAGTTGGTTTTGGGCACATGATTCTAACAAAAAAGATCGGAGTGAGTGGATATCGCAGCTTTATTTTTGATGTTTTTTATAACTTGGTTTTTTAAAATTATGTATCTCTTTGGGCTCTTCCTAAATATAGCGTTTGCATATTTTGCATTAGGTGCTGCCTGGTGGGATTAAGGACATCACAGAGTGAAAATAAATTATGTCATTCTCTGAGGATCCAAAATCAATGACAGAGGATGCAAAGAAATTCTGAAGACGGGGCATTTGCATAGGAACTCTGGAGATAACTTACCCACCTTCTGAAGACAGCTAAGAGAGAAAGCTCAGGAAAACCCATCCAAGTAATCTATTAATGAATTTAAATGAAGATGTTTGCCTCTCCGTCTTGTAGCATTTTTCTTAACAATTTATGAGAAGCAGCTCTATTCTCACAACTGCTCTCTCAATCCAGATCACCTCACAGCATTGTTGTTGTGGGGGGGGGGAAAATAGAAGGAGGAAGGATTATTATTATGTATGTTCACTGCCTTCATTTATTTATAAAAATAAAAATGGGATAAAAAGAAACAAAGTAATATATGATTTTAACATGTTTTATTATACTGTGTTAACATAGTACAATTTTACTGTTCATTTCCCCCCCTCCCATGGTTTTGATCAAATAAATCTTTGTATTGTACAGTATTTCCAAGAAATTCTATTTTAAAGCAGTCACGAGCAATTAAAGCTGACTCTTTGATCACTTTGGATTTTCTCCAGAGAGAATAGTTTAAACGAATATCTGTTTTTTCAAGAATATACCTATTGTTTTATGTTGTTTGCTCTGCTATGCATAGGTAATTACTGCAATTTTTATAATACAATCAAAATTATAACAGCATTATAGGGATTTGATACTTTAGTACTGGGACATTGACATTAAGTCATCATTTAATAATATTTAATATAAATCATTGCATTAAATGCATTTTTTTAAGAAAAATATTTTGTCAGCTGTGATCACCATGAACATATTTGTGCTCAGTGAAAGAACATTCTGATTTAGGAGATCTAAATTTCCCCTGTGATCAGAATGGACAAGTGAAAAGCATGTCAGCAGTTTTTATTCCTGGCATACAGAATCAAATGCACCCAGAAGTAAAAGTATAGCTTGGCATGTGAGCAATATATCTTTTGTTCTTAACACAGTAAACCATCAGGAGAGATTGTCCTTAGTATGACACTAGAGGGACTGGCTGGTACAGTACCCATTTCTTAGCTAGTCACCTCTAATATAGTTCAAACATGTTTAGCTTGCAGGCACAGAGTCATTTAGAGAAACTCAAATCAATTTACCATGACATATACAGTTTTTCCACACTATTCCAATATAGTTTCATTCCACCATAACGATGCCTAACCACTGCTTGGCACTAAGTTCATTGGTTCTGCTGTCGTGCAGGCAGAGTATTTCAACAGATGGATTTGGCCCATTGAGTTTAATGAGATTTTATTATGAATTCAGGCAGGGATGCTCTGTCCTGCAGAATTCCTTGTAACAATTTTCTGAATAACATTTGCACAAGCGTATTTGTTTTATCAAGCTCTGGCAGCAATAGGTACCTCATTTATTTGTGCAGGCTGCTACAGACACTCTTAAATGCAATAGGGTAACTATGTTTCTGGTTTATGGACTTAGAGATTGTGCCAGTTATATCTACCTTTTATTGAAGGGATCAGATATAGTGATTTACTGAACTGGACTGAGAATCCAGTTCATTTAAGGGGGTTGACTTATAATGTTTACAAAGCTGCTTAGAATGCTGACTAGGTAGGAATCAGCAATTATCCATCCAGGTGGAACTGTTGTGTAAACGTGGTCCAAGTGTCTCCAACATTTAAGGCTGGGAAAAGAACAGCTCAAAGTTTATTAAGTTGAAAGGATAACAGAAGAAAGGCCTAGACTATAAATCTTATGGGCCTTGTGTGTGTTTGTGTATGGAGCCGTGGTGGCACAGTGGTTGGAATGCAGTACTGCAGGCTAACTCACTGCTCACTCCAGGAGTTCAATTCTGAATGGCTCAAGGTTGACTCAGCCTTCCATCCTTCTGAGGTTGGTAAAATGAGGACCTAGATTGATGGGGCAATATGCTGACTCTGTATACCGTTTAGAGAGGGCCCTATGAAGCGGTATATAAGTCTAAGTGCTATTGCTATTGCTGTTGCTATTCATACACCTTGGTTCTGCAGCAGGCAGATTTTCTGCATATACAATAAATATAAATGTATTGCTGACTTAAACATAGGAAACATGTAGTACCTATTTGTATATTAAAAATTCTATGGCACAATTATTTTTTTAATGTGAGTTAACTTAATCATTTTCACCTCTTGGTGCTTCATCTGCTATCTTAATTAGTGATACAACTGCAATATTTGTTATATATTCAACAAACATAATGGCAGTGGCAAAATCCCCAAGATGAATCCATTCCTCATGATTTCATAGACCTACACATGTACACGCAACAACACAAAATGGTTTAAAGTTGCCTTCCTTTGGGATACATCCCTTACCCCAACTTTTAAATTTAGTTTACAATCCTATTGTTTTCTAATGATTTTTCATCCTAATAGTAGCTAAGTCCAACTTGGACCCAGGAGCTCAATAAACCAATGTCAGCTTTACCAGTAGACCAAACATTAAGCAGAATCATATAAACTGATTCTACTTTATCGCAAAGCTACATTAACAGAATCTTGCAAGTCTGAAAGAACAATTCTATTTTTACAGCCTGAAAACTTAGGGAAGGTCCTTTCTGAGTCTCTTTCCCCATCCATTATCCAACTTCAGACTATGCTGTCTCTTATCTGAACAATCCCTAGGTAGCATCTCTTAATCCTTCTCCCAAGGTCTTTTCCATATTCCATTTCAGCTAATGAATATCTTGAATACAAATTATCTCTGTTCAACAAGGTATTGTTAAGTATAATAAAATGGAGTGGCTTCTTTTCTTTCATTTTTTAACTTCTTCAGGCAACATTCTTTTATCTGTAGCACTTATAATATGAAGAAATTACAGGGAACATTCTTTTATCTACAGAACTTATAATATGAAGAAATATCTTTATCCCAATACTTTTTAAAAGTATTCCAATTCTTTTAAAATTTATTTGAATAAATATTTAAAAAAATATTTTCTACTGATTTCCAGAATGTTAACAAAGAAGAACCTATTCTAACCTAAGGAGGGATATTGGTCTAGAGCAGGGGTGTCAAACTCACAACGTCATGTGACGTGTCATGACATATCGCAACTTTTTTTCCATTGCCGGCAATGGGGTGGGCACAGTTTCGGCACGATGCATCTGGCCCATGGGCCGGCAGTTTGACACCCCTGTTCTAGAGCTAGACAAAGGATCTCTTACCAAATGGGCTTTTAGGATAGACATCTTCCCCCTTTTACATCTTGAGGAGAAATTCTGTAGCTGCTTACTCAGCCAGGGTGAAGGTTCATCAGAATCTACAGATATACTTCAGTTCTGCCAGTAACCAGTAAACAAGCCACAAAAGGGGGTTTATGGCATCTTGAATTGGACCTGAAAGCTAACTGTCAGCCAACGCAGCTGCCAACATATTGGTATTATTCTGTATCTCTAGTGCATTTTGTACCAGCTGTAGCTTCTAGATTGCCTTCAGTGATTCTAATCTGATAAAGAACAGCCTTATCCTGGTGTTTACCTTGTATCAACCATTTGGTCAGAACAAGATATTTGGTCAGAATGTTTGTACGACAACAGCTACTCGACTAAGCTTTAGCATTTTAAACAATTTCTTCCCAATCTTTCCTTCTTCAAATAATGTTGGGAGAAAAGATATGCAAGACATCTTTTGAAAAGTTGAAATCTGAAGTTGCAAAACAAGCTGAAAGGGTATTTACTTGTCCTAGTGAAGCAATGCTGTGAGAGCCAGTTTGGTCTAGTGATTAAGCATCAGGCTAGAAACCAGGAGACTGTGAGTTCTAGTCCCACTTTAGGCATGAAATCTGGCTGGGTGACTTTGGGCCAATCACTCTCTCTCAGCCCAACGCACACATTGGGCTGTTATTGTGGGGAAGATAGGAGGAGGAAGGAATATTAGTATGTTCACTGCCTTGTGTTATTTATTAAAACAATAAAGGCAAGATACAGATAAGTAAAATAAATGTCAGTATCAGGAAGAGAACTTCACTCCTACTTGACATGCTCCATGTCCATGGACCACATGGGAATGATTTTCCAATTCCCTCGTAGCATGAGAATGAAATTAATTTCAGGTTTAAAATCTCCTCCTATCAAAACACATGTTTTTGGACAAGAGTTATTCATTGTATTTCAGAGAGAGCAGGTAGAAAACAGAAGAGAAATCTGAATAAGAAAAAAGACAAAAGGACGCAGTCCAGACATTTGAATCAGCAGCAAACACTCAGTATGTTTTCTTTTTAAATCAATACAACATAATGTTTTGTTGACAGGCCTGCTACCTGCTTTCCTGTAGGCTGTTCCCATTTTTCTTCATTTCCTACCTGGCAGGAAGCATTTTATGAATGCTTTAAACAAAATAAAAAATATTTTTATTTGTTTCGTGGAGGCTTCATTTTCTTTTAAAGAGAAATAGAGGTAAATAGATAAGATATTATCTGCTCTTCTGGCATTACATATAAACTGTTATTGCTGGGGAATGCTCAGTTCTATGCTGCAGTCGTAATTCATAGTACAATCACATTTTTGCTCAAATTAAAAATAAGTTATAAAACAATTGTAAAACTATTGGGAAAATTTAACAAGCTGTTCAAAAATGCCAATTTGCCTTGACAGTGGTTGGGAGATAATTATATGGTTACCACTGAAACTCCATACAAGGTGGAAGAACCATGTTTTCCTACTTATGCTGTCTTCTGTGATTTGAAAGAGACATTTCTTGGACTCAGACTGTGGAAAATGCTGATCACAAGCTCACAAGAAGCTCACAGCAGGTCTCATATCACCTACTTCATTATTAAAGGTAGCTAAAGTAGGCCACTAGCTTGAAATCCTTGAGGGAAATGTGAAATACGAGGAATTCTTCACAATTATCAAAGTAACATGGTTGATTACCTGAAATCGCTACACAATGGCAGTTTCTTCTTTTATTTAACCAACCTAATGATTGGTTGGTATACTGCATCCAGTTTTGGTCACCAAGATGTAAAAAAGATGCTGAGACTCTAGAAAGAGTACAGAGAAGAGCAACAAAGATGATTAGGGGACTGGAGGCTAAAACATATGAAGAACGGTTGCTGGAATTGAGTATGTCTAGTTTAATGAAGAAAAGGACGAGGGGGGACATGATAGTAGTGTTCCAATATCTCAGGGGCTGCCACAAAGAAGAGGGAGTCAAGCTATTCTCCAAAGCGCCTGAGGGCAGGACAAGAAGCAATGGATGGAAACTAATCAAGGAGAGAAGCAACCTAGAACTAAGGAGAAACTTCCTGACAGTTAGAATAATTAACCAATGGAACAACCTCCCTCCAGAAGTGGTGAATGCTCCAACACTGGAAGTTTTTAAGAAGAAACTGGACAGCCATCTGTCTGAAATGGTGTAGGGTTTCCTGCCTGAGCAGGGGGTTGGACTCGATGACCTCCAAGGTCCCTTCCAACTTTATTATTATTATTATTATTATTATTATTATTATTATTATTATTATTATTATTATTATTATTATTATTATTATTATTATT
>NW_015388807.1:230107-264159 GCF_001527695.2 Protobothrops mucrosquamatus
AATTTTATCATTTTCTATGACTTTCTCTATTTTATGATCCCACCAGTTTTTGCTTACAGGCAAATGATATTTCTTGCAGATCTTCCAATGCACCATTGTTGCTACTTTGTCATGCCGCTGCTTGTAGTCAGTCTGTGCGATCTTCTTGCAGCAGCTTACCAGGTGGTCCACTGTTTCTTCAGCTTCTTTGCATAGGCGGTACTTACTGTCTGTTGCTGTCTTCTCAATTTTGACTTTATATGCATTTTTCCTTAAGGCTTGGTATTATTATTATTATTATTATTATTATTATTATTATTATTATTATTATTATTATTATTATTATTATTATTATTATTATTATTATTTCAATAACCCCTGAGATCCTGACAAACATGCAAAGTACAATGTGACTTGAAGTTTTAAAGGAAGACTAAATTGTATTTGTGGAATTGTTAATTGGCTCCATTTTCAGAGAAACGCATTGCTTTCTCAGCCTATTCCTTCTGGTTCACTTCTTATCACATCCTTCCTCCTTTATCTCCTGCTGGCAAGCAACTTCCTGCCAGGATCTTGTACTGAAAGAGGTTGGGGCTTACAGTATGGCTCAAAAGGGAAGAGAGCGAGACAGAGATTAAATTAATGGGAACTTAGTGGTTTCCAACTAAGAGCTAAATCACACATTATTTTTGTAAAGCAGTCTGCTTTTGTTGACTATCATTATAATGCCTAATTTCTTAGTAGAGCACCATCTTTTAACACTGTCATTTTAATTAAACTGCACAGTTTTCATGATTCAGATCCTTAATCAGTCACCAGAAGCTGTGAAGAGCATCTGCTGGTTCTTTGTAATAGGAACTGAGATGTTCAGCTAAAAATAATTCTGAGTTATTGATAATCATTCAATATATAATCTGTTTATAAGTGTTCGTTTGCTTTCCCCGTAGAACCCTCACTTCACAATTAACTCCTGTTTCTTTTCCTTCCAGGGTCTTTCTCTGCCTCCTGTTCAATTATCAGGATCATAACTCACGACATTTTCCCTTCTCCAAGTGATGAAATTCAGTTTTGCTACTTTTCAGGAATTAACCCTCTGAGCCTTCTGCTGCTGCTCGTCTGTTTTAACCCTCTAGGATCAGCTTGTTGAATACAATTCCTGCACAGGTGCTCCTAAGCATCCGATTTGATTTTGGCTTCATATCCTGAATGCAACTCTGGCAAAGGATGGTCTCTGTGATAATTATCAAATTGGTATTTGAAGGTTGGTGTTGAATCTGATATACAGACTTGCTTGTGTGTCTGGGAAGGAAATTCATAACTATCAGTTCCATGATCAATTGCCTGGGCCACATTTAATAACCTAGATAAGAGTTATTCTAAGAATGGATCTTCCTGTGTTAGAATTCATTTTGTAATTTGAATTATTCCATCATTTTCAGTATCATAGACTTTTTAATATCTAATATTTTTATTTGGTATAGGTAATATAGTTTAAACAAATATCCCATCCACCAGTTTATGAAGTTACAATAGTTTGGAATTAATCAGTGTTGTTTTTAATTTTGCTTTGCTTTGTTTTACATAAATTATGTCTTCTTATTTCTTTCTTTATTCTTCTAAGTTAGAAAGTACTGGTCCCAATATTTATCTTATGAGGAATCACACTTTCATCTAACATGACCTATATTTTGTTACAGGTAGTCCTCATTTAGTGGCCACAATGAGGACTGGCAACTCAGTCATTAAGAGAAACAGTTGTTAACTTGAAACTGTGACTGTGGTTTCCTTTGCTTTACAAATCTGTAAAGGTTATAAATATGAGGATTTGGTCACAAAATTACTTTTTCATCAGGTTGTAACTGCAAACAGCTGCTGTACAATGCAGATGCTAAATGAAGACTACTAAATGTATTCCCCTGGGCTTTCTGTTTCTTAACTATAACTATTAATAACATATTAAAATTGCATTAAGGTCCGGTCTACCAAGTACAGGATAAATCAGTCTGTTCTGCGTTTCGCTCCAATCTAGGAGCATGTTTTGCAGGCAGACGTCACATACTGTGAACACTGTAAATTCAATTTTTTTTGTGACTGACAAAGAGTTAGTGGGAGACTAGTATAGCTATTTCAAGCTCTTTAGCTCTCATCAGTTCGAACAACTGCGTAACATGCAAGCTGCCCAGGTTCGAATCCCAGAGGGGTATGACTAGCTGATGAGAGCTAAAGAGCTTGAAATAGCTATACTAGTCTCCCACTAACTCTTTATCAGCCAAAAACGAACACCAGGATAAAATAAACCAGCCTGTTTAATATAAACAAGCCTGTGGTTAAGAAGAGTCACTAAGCTTTCGTCCGGCCAAAAACTGCCGGCGTCATCAGAGTTAGAATAGCAAGAGATCGGGAAGGCAGCTCATATAGCCTCCTGCCTCTGCACCCGGCTCCTTGAGCGTGTCATTGGCCTGTTGATTGTGTTAATCCCTATTGCGCAGAGTTGTTCCGCATCAGGCAAACTGTCTTTGACTCTGCTGGTTGTTTTACGATCTTCAAGTGCTCTTTTAGAGCGTGTACAAGCACTTGGAGGATGACTGACAATCTGTCCCTGCGCCCAGTCCCCCTCCCTCCCAGGGCCATTATCCTTCCCCACCCCCAAGGCCGTTGTCGTAATTCCTCCGCCCCAGTCCTGCAACAAGCAGCTGTTCCGGCATTCCTGCTCTCTGTCTTCCCCCTCCCTCCCCCTCCTTCCAGATCGCCTCAGCACTTCCATCCTTGGCTTAGGGCCGTTTGGTCCATCATCTCGGTCCATGGGAGTCGTGGTCGTCCCACCACCTATAGACGGAGTCAAAGACAGTTTGCCTGATGTGGAACAACTCTGCAAAAAGCATCACAATATTTGAAAAAATGCAGAATTTAAAGAGCATATTGGTCTGAGAAGTAAAAAATCATATTCCTTTGTTTAAAAATGCAAACCAAACACAATTGTTTTTCATTCGTTTTAACCTGGTCCTTCATTTCTCCCAACAGTAAATCCACTGCCATTCTTCTTCTATGTCCTTCCACATTTCCCAGCACTAAGGTCTTCTTAGCTGCTCTCTGCATTGCAAGGGAAATTTTCACTTGTGCCAAGATATGAAGCTCAAAAAGAAGTTTGATCATTCCCCTCTTTTCTACCGCTGATTTTTGTAGTTACGAGGTCCCAAGTTAACAGGATAATAAGCTATGAAATGTCAAAAATATCTAAGCAAGTACACTGATTTCACCCACTTTTGTGTATGGCCCTCAGGGTGCTGGGGATTAAGTGTAACTCTTACCCCATAAAAAGTTGTTCATTCCTGATTTAGGTAATGAACATGATTCAAAGAGCATATTCTTATTTAATATCTGTTGCAGATTGTTACAGATCTATATAGTCATATAATTCATCTTTATGATTTTTTTTGTCTTTCTCAGAAATCAGTTTTTTGTTGTTGTTCTGTCAACTATCTTTCTACCATTTGGTAAATGCACTCCCCTCCCCCACCATTAAAGAGTAACACAGCATAGTACTTAATCTCACATTTTTATTATAAGATCAATTAAAACACTTATTTGAAAAGATTTCCACCTTCAGGTTTCATCCATTACTTACAAGTCTATGTATTCAAAGTTATTGTCTAAGAGCAAGATCAAATTCTGAAGAGAGAATTACAAATGTCTGGGAATGAATAACTCATAAGCCAAAACCAGAACCACAATCTTTATTCATAAAGGGCAGCTTGACATTAAGTAATTAAAAAACCATAAGCCAGTAATTAGGATTTTTTTAAAAAAAATGTAACACTTTTAACTTTCATAAAATAAGTGTGAAGCATCATGAGGTATTTGCTAAAATGGCCTATTAAGTATACAAGGTTAAGTGATATAGTGGAATTTTGTAAGCTTTGTAACTAGTGATTGCACTTCCCTTCCCTTGTATTTCAGAGAGTTTAAGTAACTCACAATTAAAAAGTAGAAACTCTCACGAAAAATTCAGTCCAATTGATATATCACCATTGAGTGTTAAGATGATCTTAATGATCCCCAAATGCCTTCAAAAGTATGTTTTTGCATCTCTTTGAAAACATAAATTGAAGAGGTTAGGCCAAATAAGAAGCAGGAAGTGGAGGTGAGAGTAAAAAAGAAGAAAAACTGATTCAATCATGGAGTCCCTGAGGATGGCAATGCCTCTGAGATCTAATATAGTTCCATTTTCAATTCTGATTGCAACTACAGAAGCATAATTGCAAACTCCCTACTCCAAAAATGGCTAAAGCAATGAGTGACTTGTAGGTGTATCAATAAACTTATTTATTCTTACTTATTTACAAAACATTTATGTGCAGGTTGTCTGGAAGGGACTCATAAAACCCATCCTGCACCATATGAGCAAGTTTTAAGGAGTTTTATGGGGTAATGTCTAAAAAGAATCCCAAAGCAATCCCAGACCAAAATATTATTTTCTAATAAAAACAGGCAGACACCACAATGATTTATTCAAATAAAATGGATGCTGCCCATGGAAAGAAGGCCATATTAAATAGGAAAGTCTTAACCAACCAATCAAAAGCAACCATAGA
This sequence comes from Protobothrops mucrosquamatus, assembly GCF_001527695.2. Classification (NCBI taxonomy): domain Eukaryota; kingdom Metazoa; phylum Chordata; class Lepidosauria; order Squamata; family Viperidae; genus Protobothrops; species Protobothrops mucrosquamatus. The sequence goes on from NW_015388807.1 coordinate 234,679, forward strand.
GGATGCTATCCTATAGGCAGAGAGTTTCATTGACGGAACATTTTCTCTTGTTCCTATCAGTCATGTCTCTAGGGAAGGGCCTTTTCATCAGTTTTCTGGTAGGCTAAAATAATGAGCAAGGCCCTGGGTTGATACAACAAAGTACCATTGAAATATAATTGTTGTCAATAGTTTTAGACTTGTCCTCAGAAGAAATGACCTCATACTTTTAACAGATACAAATATCCAACTGGTGTAGTTCTAATGTGTCTTCAAACACATTGCACTTTACATGATGTGTTCTTTCGCCATCTCCAGCATGATATTGCTGGTTTACTGAAAGGAAATGAAAGATAAAAAGATACCTGGAATTGATTTTGTTGATGTTAAAGATGTCAATTTAAAAATTGAAAGGACATAAAAAGTAGGAATATATAACAGAGATGAACTGGTCTGAGTAGGAAAAGAATGCAAGTAGCTTTTAGGTTGCAATAAAATGAACATCTTATGAAATGGGAAATTATGACTGGAAAGGAATAAAGATCAAGGAATCATTGTGGTGTTATTTCAATTCTTTTCTTTTCTTGCCTTCCCTGCTTCTCCATTTCTAGTCCTTGTGTCCATTTTGCAGCATATACTGTAAAAAGAACACAATATAAACCTTCTTTAGTAGACAGTGAACCATAGTCTTATTTAAGTAGCATCATTTCGATTAAAAAAAAATCAGAATCAGGGAAAGAAGCATCAAAACAACTCTCCAAAGATCTCTGTGGTTTTGTTGGCAATAGTTTAGCAACTTATTCATATACATGTAAAGGAATGTAGAGCTGACCTTGGTGAAGGTATGAGATTACTGTTAAGAGGGGGACCTACAGAAATTATTAGATAATTCTGAGAAAGAGAGAAGCATGAGAATGAAATTCAGAGAGACCTCCACCTTGATTTTATATAGCATAAGGTGGGACAGGCTTTCAAGATTATGTTAGTCTATTCTGCAACAATAAAAAACATTCCTGTAAACCTTGGAGTGTCTGTTTCTTGACCTAGTCTACTTCAGTGGGCTAATAGTACAGAATGAGCTCAGTGTGTGCAGGCTAGAGTTCATCCATATATATACTCCCTCAACCAGGGAGCCAGTGGAAATGTTGCCCAATATCCCAATGGAACTGCTTCAAATGTTCTTGAGTGGCATCTAGCAGTGTGCAGGCAAGCATTATCGTCAACTAACCCCACACCGGAAGTGGTGCCATAGAAAATCCCGCCAACTGTGAAGAAGCCAAAGGAGTACCACTAGTGAAGTTCATAGAGCGTGGTTTGACCATCAATTCAGAACTCTACTGTGAAACGTTACGAAAACTCAGACGAGCCATCCATAACAAGCATCGGGGCATGCTGACTTCTGATGTGGTGTTGGTTCACAACAATGCTCAATGCTAGAGATGCAACCAAGAACTTTTGAAGCAGTTCCATTGGGATATTTTTGATCACCCCCCACCCCCCCCCATCGCCTAGATTTGGCGGCGAGCAACTACTACTAAGGACTTTCAAATCTTGTAAGATGTTATGACGAATTCCTCAATTTGAATGGTGATTATGTCAAAAAGTAATGTACTGTTGTAGTTTTCTAATGTGTATAATAAAAGTTCTGTATCTGCCAGTATCTGTCATTGATAACCAAATGGAGGTTTATTTCCGAATTGCCCTTGTATAAACAAAAGCTTACTCAGCAGACAATTGTGCCATATCCTTGTACTTACAGACATTGCTGTGTGACATTTCCAAGGGGTGTGATTATTTTTGTACTGCTGTATGCTAGAATGTATTTGTCAAACAGGCCTTTACAACACTTACATGTGGAATGCAGTCAAAGCAGAGAGGATAAATAACAAATTCAGATGGATGGAAATGGCTTTTTTGACACATTTCTTAAAATAAGCACATTTGTTTTCTGTGTAAAGAATGTAACATTCATATCACTTTTGTGACATTTCAAACAGGTTTCCTACTCTGTGACTGCTTTAATTCCATTTCTTGATTTATTACATATTTACTTCTGATAAAACCTACATATCAGCTACTTCTAGGTTGTTATTTTATAACAATTTAACAACCTATCACCTAACATCAACTATTTACTGACTTTTCCTTTGGAAAAACAAAAACAAAATTATTTTCTTTTAAGTATATAATTTTACTCATGAAAGTTACCTCCTAAGGCTGTGAACATTTCAAAAAATATTCAGAAGCATTTCAGACATATTCCAAGCATATCTTTGCAATTCACTAAAGCAGCCTCAGGAAACAGCCTCTGCTTTAAGAGTCAGATTAACAATATCTTAGGGCAGTATTGTGTATTTTTTGGCAGGCACTGAAAAAGATAGGCTGCTTTAATGCTCATTAAGGGTCTGAAATAATTTGGTTTTAAGTATGCACAGCCTTATTACTTACAATTGTCCTAATCATTAGATCTGTGCAATGCTTCAAATTTGATTCCCAAAAAGTATGTCCAAAATACTTAGGAATCTGAAAGTGGCATCTATTGGTTGTTCTTTAAAACAGCCATGAGTGTTTTTCAAGGATCTTGTGGCAATTGTAATGGGTAATCAATTGATCATGGGAAAAGATGCAGCTGTTTTAAAGAGTTGAAGAGAGGTTCTAAGTTTATTCTTCCCATGTGCCAAATCACCTTTTCCAAATCAAATCCGATGCACTGCAAGCCCTACTTTTTATATATTTTTTAACTTAGACAAGATTTTAACCATATTTGCAAACTCTATAATTTGCAGTTTTCTTAGCTCCTTTTGCAACTGGAATTTTCTATTAGAACATGTTTAATCAGTTGTGAAATGAAGACTGAAAGATCTCCAGGGCCTGAAAGATGTCTAAGTTGATTGGGAACGATAACCTTTCAGGTACCAAAAGGAAAAGGAATATCATGGCTGAAGTGTACATAAGACCTTCTGATAGCATAATGAATATTCTGGTGTGCTTTCATGAATTAAAGTTCCATTCCTCCTCTGAAAGCACAAGATGAATGCTAATAAATAGTGTTATGAAACTGCTGGGTTGAAATTGAAGGAAATGCTTTTATGGAATAAAGAATAGCAGTTTTCTTCTTCTCAATTAATTTTACTATAACAGAAATTTGTGACACTTAATGAACAATGAAGTTTGTTATGCAAACACCTTCTAGCTGAACATATGAATAATCAGCACCAGTACTGCTTTTCATGCTTTCTTTCATTCTCTAAGAAGTGCAAAGAATAGCTTTGAGGCTGCTATACTTGGTGCAAAGCAGAACAAAAATAATAAAGCAAATAATTTCTGAAAATCCAGAAAACAGATATTCACTCACAGATGGTAAGAGGTGTATATGAGTTTAAATCAGCTTTTCAAGATATGCCAATCATTTCTCACATGCATTTCATTTAGAAATACGTTGTTATATGCCAAATGTAGCGTTACCCAATGTGGCATCTTTCAAATGTTTTGGGACTACAACCCAGAATTCCTAAATTCTTTGTTGATGTGCACTACTTGCTTTGTCATATACAACATTGGGACCTATGGCAACATTTTCCTCAGTGTGATGGAAAATGTGGGCAGAAAAATCATGAATAAAACATTTCCTCCTTTTCCTTGACATCTATGTTGAAAGGCAATTCATGAAATCCTCAAAAGTATATACAGTATTCACAAGCAATCCTAGAATTCAAGAATACAGTCAAGGGATAAAAATGCAGTAAAATTGAAGATTCCAGATCCCTCACCCCCCCTAAAAAAATACCAGATTTCCTTCACTCTTGTCATTCCATTGCCACTTAAAAAAAACTCTTTATAATCAATGCTCCCCTGCATGTAGAGAGGAACACCTTAAGTAACACCTTAAGTAGAGAAACTGAGCTGAACAATTTTTCTAGAACGAGAAATTGCCCGCTGTTTTGTCAAGGTTAGCATTCATTAAGGAGGAGAGTAACACTGCAATTGAAATCACCCAGTGCAAAGAATTTGTCTCATGTTGCATGCCCCTAGGCTTTAAATGGAGCATGGAATGCCAGGAAAATGAAGATGGCTGGAGAGATTATTCTACAGTGAAAGACAGATTGTTCTCTTATCTCTTGGTCACAACCTAATTAAAATTATGTTCTAATCAAAGGAGTTTCTTCAAAATTTTCTTCTCCACAAAAGCAAAGTTTCATCAAATTGAATGAGAGCTGCAAATATCTGCCCTTTATTGGCATTCAGGGAGTAACACTTTCCTTCAGAGGTATCTGTGTGGGGTGAGGGTGGGGACTCAAGATGGCAGCCATGCTTTTGCCAGCTCCCACCTCATATGCATGGGTTCATTTGCAATTAATGTTTTTTTTAAAAAAAAAACTAGGGCTTCATTTGCAATACACATTTTAAAAGAATGGGGTTTCAGTTGGGCAGGTACTGGCACCAATTTCATTTTATATGACCCTCCAATTATTACTTTCAGTGGATATCCTGGAACTTAGATAACTTAAGAGATCCTGGAACCAGATTTAGCAGTCTCTGTCTCTCAGACCCATTTTGCAACCCTCCCCCACAAGCCTGCCAAGACTGTGCCATCACAACCCACCAATTTGCTCCTATGGGGCACTGAAAGGTTTTATTTAATTTTTTAAAACACATTGCAGAGATTATTTATTACATGTTTTCATTTTAGTTATTTGTTTTTTAATTTTTATTTTCCAGACTCCCTTGTCCTAAAGACATCCAAAATGAGACAGGGCTGATATTTTGGTCACCACCATCCCAATTTGTCATAATCAGAGCCACAGTGAAAGGTGTGAAATTAAAAAATAACACTGAAAAATAGTACAATGGAACAACTGCAAATTAGCTAAACTCAATGCATTTTGGAGTGCAGTTACTTTCTTCAGGAATTTGATACAGGACTAAGCTGTTGGTTGGTTGGCTGGCTGGCTGGCTGGCTGGTTATACTGTAGGTATTCTGTCATTCCTTCAGGGACAGAAAGAATGTTATTTGGCATCCCGTTTTGAAATGTTATCCTCAACATGAAGAAGATTGGTGTGAGTCTGAAGTTATCCAATGTGTTCCATGGCTAAATGAAATTGAATTACCATGAAAGTTGGTGAGATTCCTTAGATTGGGTGCATTCAAGTGCTGGGTACAGTGGCAAGTATCTGGGATGTTTAAATATAGATTTCTGCATTATTGGCCTTATAACCTTCATGTCTTTCTCCAATACTGATTCTAGATTTTATGAAGAAGGTCTTCCAGGTCCTAGCCAAATATATTAACTACAGGTTTTGCTGCCTATTCTTAGAAGTCTATGTCTAAAAGGCTGTTTTTATTATAAAGAACTGTCAATCATCAGAGCTTCTTCACTTATTTAGATAACACTGTAAGACTGTTATCTTTCCTGAATTTCAAGTTTTATTATCAGAAAAGTTGGGAATGCTTAACTGTGTGAAATGGACCTACCTTATACTCTAAGAAAGAACATCTTATTTTAACATCATAAAGCACTTAGATTTAGTTGTTTTCAAAAATAATTAATCACAAGAATACTCCTATGAGTATCTTAAAGGAAATAGTGAACATAAAATATAAAAACCAAGTCTTAGGTTGCTGGACAATTGGAAGATCTAATCCCAATTATGCTATGCATTTATAAACCTTATATGACTGAATTAGTAAATTAATATAGACCTGGGACTTGAAAAAACCTTCTCGGCAATAGCACTCAAGTTTCTTTCCTTTGGCATATGTATATGTGATGATAGATAGATAGATAGATAGATAGATAGATAGATAGATAGATAGATAGATAGATAGATAGATAGATAGATAGATAGATAGATAGATAGATAGATAATGTGAAAGAGTAAAAAAATCTTGTATAATATTTCAGTGATTTTCATAGCATGATTTCCAAAGTATAAAGGATTTCTATAATTGTTTAATCAATGCTACTTAAAGTTGGATTAAAAAAAATAAAGCCTTTTAAAATGAAGCTTTAAAAAACAGGAGTAATTTATCTTTTTAGATCAAGATAGAAAATAATCATTTGACTCAATCATTTTAAGGTAGACAAGAAATGAAATAGTTGTTCAATACTGATTTAAATTTAATTAATTAATTTAAGAGTTGGCAAAAGATTTTCTATAAATATTTTGGATTGTATTCCTGAGCTCTCAATTCTTCTTGTGTCTCTTGGAAGCAATATTTTGCATTCAATCAAGAAAATATCTGCTGTATTCCTCATATCTGTTGTTTCTTTAAACTGAACATTCCTCCCTATTTTAATCAATGGTGGGTCATCAGTTTGTTATGGCACATGCTCAATATGAATCTTGTTGCCCAGCAACACTTAGCAACACAAGCTCTCTAGTTAGTTATCCTTTGCATTATTTAATAGAACACAATCATGTCAACAAGTATTCTTGACTCCCATTATTTCCAACAGAATCAAGTTCCCTTTTCAATATGCAATCTTCATCATAAATCCCACCAGGTACTTGAGAACAAAAGAAAAGCAAAAATGACTGAAAACCTTTATTTTGAAAAACAAAATGCAGAAATTAAAACCAATTAAGTGTATTTAGTTTAATGTATAATTAAAGTAATTCTAATGGTGCTGTTATTGAATTGAGAAATATATAGGCTAAGAATTTTAATTCTGTGGCTTTATTGTTCCCATTCATTTTTCTGATTTTCAGAGAAAAACAGATGTGATTGTCTTCGTATAAAAAGCATCTTTGAATTCTCAGATTTATTATTATTTTTATTTAATAAATTATTAACAATCATCAATATGCAAGTTCTCATTCCTCTAAACAGGATTTAGAATTCACAGTCCTCTAAACCAGAGGTGGCCAACTATGGCCCCTTTATGACTTGTGGACTTCAATGCCAGAATTGCTGAGTCAGCCATGAGTCCCGTTGGGAGAAGGGCGGGATATAAATCAAATAAATAAATAAATAAATAAAATGATGGCTTAGGAATTCTGGGAGTTGAACTCCACAGGTCATAAGAGGGCCATGGTTGCTTGTTCCTGCTCTAAACCATTATAGTATTTGTCTGTTGAGTTTTTCATTTTTAGAGTCACATTTATCTGATCAGGAACTGGTTTTTTAAAATATAAATTTTAAAAACGAGGCGATTAAGTGATGGCAGAGTGGTGCATCTGAGTCTGAGATGCATTTATTCACTGGAAAGATTCATGAAGACAGCAGTACTGAACCTAATGTTGCATATTATCGAAATGGTAACCTCAGTTTGGTGGAAAAATTAAAAAAAAAAAAAGCTTTGAAGCTGTAATTTCTGTAAACTGAAACCCAGTAGGAGTTGCATATTACCCATTTACAGTATTGCCTACAAAGCAAATGTCTGTAAAGAAAAAGAACAATAATGGTGAAACCCTTTTCTGAATTTAGAGAAATTTTGGAACACTTCCTTATTTTTACTGGGGGGGGGGTGTTTCCACCTTTGATGTCTTTATATATGTCATTGTAATGCTATTTCCTGTCTTTTCTAATGTCTTTTCTGAAGTTTTTTGTTCAGTTCTTTCCTAAAATCTTTGGTTTTGGTTACTCTTCTGTTGTTGGCAATTTCTGTTTGTTCTGACATCTGGTTTGCTTCCTTCTGTTTCTTAGCCTTTGGAATTCTGTTTTCACATTTATCCTTAACAACTTTTATTTCATTTCACAGTCCTTCTGGCTCCCTCTTAATGAAATTCAGGACTTTGAAGGACTTCCTGGTGTTCTCCTTGAAAGATCATGTTCTGTCAATTTCAGATTGATTTTCATGATAAAACCCATCAAAACCCATCTTTTTTTCATATCAAGGGATGGATGTTAAATTGGGATAACCATCATATTAAAGAGTTGTGTGAAATATCTAATTAATATTATTCAGTCACTGACTGCATTATACATAAGTAATATCATCTTTGCCATATCTATGCTGGCTAAAAAGCAATACTGTTCTTTGTTTTTCATGTGCTAGATAACATACAATATGATTTTCTATCTCAAAATGCCCAATTCTAATCCATTTCAATTTGCTGATGCTTCAGATGTCAATCAGTACACGATGTCTTTCATCTTTCACTGTGTTGAGCTTTCTTACATTCCAGATTCCAACTGTTGTTGTAGTTTCAGATTTCCTTTTTCTGCATGGCAACATCAGCAACTGGACATTTTCAGAGGTGCAAAGCTAGCTATGTCAAAAACACAATATTCCCCCAAATCCTTTTCTTCAGTAGTATATTGCCATACAAGAAAGAAGCCCATCATCCAGCACCATATCATAAATTATTTTATATTGTCTCTCTATCCATGAGGTTTTCTTGGTAAGCATTGCCTTCTGCCGTGAAGTATGAAATGATGTATTTGCCATTATCAATAAGTCACTAAGGATGCTTCCAACTGCTGCCCAATATAGATGTCTACTTGCTTTAGGTGCATAGCTGGAATGACCTTCATACCTTCAGAGTATATATTTTGAACATATGTATCCCTCCTAGATCCTTCCATGCCCAGATTTGTTGAGGCAGCACAGCAGGACCTAAAGGATTTATGATAGTGCTTAATTGAAAATAATTATTTTTCATATCAAATACAACATTTGACAGTTGGGTACCTTCAAACTTTATTTTTGTTACAAACAAATGTTATTAAAAGTTCAAGAACACTTCACATTTCTTTTTTCACTGAATATATTCCCATCTTCTAAATTATAGCAAGCAGTGCTCAGGATCTCATGTCATCAAGTGGCACAAATCAGAATTTCAGTTCCACATATTGTTTTATTGACTCCCATGAGGCGTTCTGCTTTTGAAGAAGAATGTCTTGTGTGACAGTCTAGCAGATGGAGCATCACTTCTGAATCTGTCAGGATTTTACTGAAAGCCTCTATTGCCTTTATTATGACAGTAAGTGAAAATCCAATCTAAAACTGTCTTACACTTTAAAACAATAAAAAGAAAACAGTGTTTTCCAGTAAGTGACATCCTTGTTGAAACAGTAGCATGGGTTCAGGAAAATAAAACAAACAATAGTTTTCTCAAAACAAAATTCTTAAATGCTTGTTTAACATGGGTAAACGACATACAGTAGCAATGGTTAGCCTCTCGGATAACATGCAGTTCTCTACATCATTACACTTTCCAGTCCTATCCTAACCTTTAATTCATTTCATTATAATATATCCCTTATCTCATTTAGCTTGTTAAGTTCTCAAGTGGAAATCTTTTTTATTCATTCGCTAGAATGCAATGACACATCTTGTCTAGTAATTATGAAATATTGCATAATTGCACCTTCTAAAAAAAAGAGTTAACAATATCAGTGGCTTCACAAGGAAAGGAACTAAGAGAGCAAACGAAGTAATCTTACCTAGGTTAAAAAAATGTGATATTACTTTTCCAATATCATTTTTTCCTGTGATTTCTTTTCATTGCTGTAGATAGAAATATTTCAGTAAATAAGGGATCCTTGATGGCAATCTTGCACTTTATGTAGAAGACTTGAGGGATATGATAAATTGATGAACAATGGAGATGCAAAATCACCACAAAATGTTATGATTCCAAAGCTATGGAATCACAAAAACAATTTTTTAAGAGGATCTACTACTGCCTTGGCTTATCTAAATTTAACATTGAAAGCTAAGTTAAGTTTTTGTTTTCCAATTTAATATGAACTTACTCAACCCAAATTCCTGGAACTATAAACTAGTCAGAATATAGCTACAAAGATCTATGTCACCTTTTTTTCCCCTGCCTCTGGTAGAACATTCTCCTGGTGAAGCGTAAAACTTTGAATGCAAGCTAGCACTGATTCAATTCAAACGTTTAAATTCTGTTTTTTTGTCTACTCCTGAAGAACCAGACTTCTTCTCTGCTCAGGTGAGTAGGAAGCATTTCTTTTTTTAATTGATGGAACTGCCCACCTCCCATTGTAGGCCCTGCCTAGAAAAAAGCCCTTGAATTCAACTGGGTAGCCACGATGTTCTCACCGGATTTGTGCCACTATGAATAACCGGTGATGATGATGATGATGAGAGTTGAGTCTGACTCTTGATGATTCTATGGGCCAGGTCTCTCCACATCTTTTGATCTTGCACCATTTCTTTGAGTTTTCCTATGCTCTGGCTGGGGTCAGCTTTGGTAGAGGAACTTATTTGGCATTATGGGAAAGTTTTCAGCTTTTTCCTGATAAAAAAACACATATCAAGAATTTCAACAAATGGCCCTCTCACAATAACAATAACAATAACAATAACAACAATAGAGTTGGAAGGGACCTTGGAGGTTTTCTAGTCCAACCCCCTGCTCAGGAAGGAAACCCTTTCAGACAAATGGTTGCCCAATCTCTTCTTAAAAACTTCCAGTGTTGGAACATTCATAACTTCTGGAGGCAAGTTGTTCCACTGGTTAATTGTTCTAATTGTCAGAAAGTTTCTCCTTAGTTCTAGGTTGCTTCTCTCTTTGGTGTGTCCCTCTTGCAGTGTCTCTCTTCATGGAAGGGTTCTATAAAATGCTAGAGAAGTACACACAGATACTGGTGGAACTGCAAGTTTGGTGGAAGTGCAGGAACATAGAAACATCTTTTATTTTTTTAAAAAAAAATGGGCAAAGGATTAATTAATTAATTCAAAATGTTTCCGATGAATAACAAGGAATCCTCATTGAAAACTATGGGGGCTTGGTTTTCTGCAACCTCTTGTGAAGTTGACTGCAAATAATAGAGTCGAGAATGCCCATTGACACATCAGTATTTTTTTCCCCTACAATTCTCATAATATTTTTAGGAGAAAGTTAATTAATTTTGGCACTTTGCATAAAAAAAATCAACTAGGGCATTTTATATTATTTTATTTATGTTTCCATTATATTTCACATGGGTCAATGCAGTGCCTTCAGGAACTGCTCTGGCAGTTTCTCTATGATTGATATTATTATTAAGTTAAAGGATCAGAAAGGTAATTTCATAGCTAGTCTCAGAACAGCTCCTTGAGTTGATGCAAACACTCTCAAAGAGGTTTCTTGCCTTCTTTTCAGTGACACCAAGGAGTGGAAAACTGCAGTAGAAATACAATTGCTGTTTCTTCTCTGCTCGATATACCAGGGAAAACTGCAATCTCAGTTAACGTGAAGATAGAGTAAAGCTTCTCACCCCAACAAGAATCCTCTCTGCTTTTCTGTCTGCCTGTCTTACTTAAAAAAATATTCATATAGTAATAATCAGATTGTAATAACCCTGGTCTTAGGTGGGAATGGTGTATATGTGTGTTTATGTGATGTATGGAGCATGTATGGCATGAAAGTAGAATGTAGTGTAATAGAAATGTATGGGTGATTTTTTTTTCCATTGTGGTATGAGGTATGAATGTATATGTGGCCCTGACCTACTGTGTGACACAATGTGCAACCTTTGAGTCAATGCCACAGGATCTAGGCTCTTCTATAGGATCATGCACGGATGGAAACAGCAGTTGTTAAAATGTTAAAAGCAGTTGCTTAAGTCCTCAGTTGAAACAAGCAAAAATTACCTCTAGATAACTAAACAAGGCAATCTGGTATAAAACCTAGTGTAGAGTTCTCACTTTCCCTCTGAGGGATAGAGTTGTCTGCTGCCTTCAGAATGCAGCTGGGTTTTTCAGTCAGGATTTTATTTCAATGGCTGCTGCATGCTCAGCACGGTGGAATGGACACACAAATAAGCCACTTCTGGAATTTAAAATAAGACTGAATTCTGAAAATGATATACTATCTTCTCTCCATTTTCCCCAGGATGAAAAGATTGAAAGAAACAGCCCATCATATATAACATCCTGCCTTCTTATATCAGCCTTATTGTCCCCCTCATGGAAAAGAAAATGATAAAAAGTGAAACTACAGACTATCAAAAGAGGATCAGGATAGTTAGGCAGATCCTTTTCCCAATGGAATTCATCTTCTAGAGACAAAGTCCAGAAAAGCGTCATTATCCTTCCACCCTTAGAAGATGGGAGTTAAAATGAGGCAATCCTGCATAAAACTTGCAGTGCAATAGAACATCACATCCTGTGATTTATTTGTCACTTTTCTCTCTTTTGGCAGAGATTGCGGAATGAAACCTAGCGAATATAGTTTAAAGGATGGTGTGATATTTGTAGGGAAGAAGTTGTTTGGAAAGAGAACGTTGTGACTTTTAAAAATAAAAGGAAACTGCCCTGAATAAAAGCAGAACTCAGAACAATTGTACCCTGCTGCAGTAGTGTTGATTAAGCCTCCTGGGGCTGTGCATTTAATATATTCCATTACTGCTGTGGTAACAAAGAAGAAAGATCTAAAGGGGCATATTTCACTAACTACTGTAATAGGTCACCTGCTGAAAGGCTACATTGGACTTTAAAAAGTAACAGATTCTGCAGAGTGATAATATTCTGAATGTCACACACAATAGAAGCTTTCCATTGCAGTAACTAATGAAATGCCTTAACCATCATTATCGCATATTATCCCATAGTAACCCCTTGCCTTCATTTAGTCCTTTGGCATACGGATTCATTGTTCTCAAACTTGTTCACCTTGAGTTTGAAAGTTGTCATAGTAATTTTATCATTGGCTCCTCATTTTCCTGATTGTGATATTTATATCCATGCTCCCATGTACAACATCACTTCAAGGATCCACTTTAAATTGCTTTTCAAATGGGGGACACAAAGGAAGATGAAAATGGCAAATTCTTAAAAGGCAGACAGAAAGACACAGGAAAAGCTGACTGCCTGGAAAAGAGTTTCATTTTACATTTCACAATAGAAAATATTCAAGCATTTATGTTTTCTGGTCTTTAGTTACATTGGCAGTGAGGCTGGAGTTGCTAACCTTTAAAAGATAAAAGCAAAATCTCTGTTGCTTGGACATTTGTTCAGTTGATACTGTCATGGATAAAGAACTTCTCTGATCAAAAGCCTATGTGTGTCCTTGATGTGCCTCCTAAAGTCTTTAAAAGGCCTGAAGTCTTACTCTGATAGATGGAAACTCCAGCTGAAAGTATTGTTTAGTCAATGTGAATTCAGTCCTCCTATTATATGTACCAAACAAAACAGGAAAACCAGTTAGGTATTCCAAAACAAAGCAAGTGAAATAATAGGTTCCCAAAAGCTATGAAACAAAAGCTATACAAAACAACAAGCAAGAAAAAAAAAACTAAGTTCCTTTTATCTCTTTTCCCTTATTATACCCTTTTATCTTATCTCTTTTATACAGAAGTTAGCGAGTCTCCCCATCTTCTAGCAATGAGACTTCACATTATAATAAAACATGAATAGTTCTCACAGGCTGTTGGAATTAATACTCCAGTGGAATTCCAGAAATTATAAATGCCACAGAATTGTCCTTTTCAATTTCCTAAGGCTAAAGGTGGAAGCCTTACAGCTGTGCAAAGCATCAAAGAAGTGGTTTGGCTTAATGAAGCTTTAACCAAATCACCTCACTGAAGCAGATTCATTAATCAAAGCAGGGACCCACTCAAAGCATTTTGTAATCTTCCAGGCATTTTAGCAGATTTGATGATATTTCAGTTCTGAGGGTGTTATGGACAATATTCTGTAGAAGGGGCCAAATCACATCCTTATGTGGAAAATGCTGAGGTAAGTCTGATATGTCACAAAAAACGAGTCATTGGCCTATGAATTTCATCATGTTAAATTTGATTCCTATCTCTTCAGGTGCAAAACCAACATTACTTCAGAGTTATTTATTTTGTCTGGTCTCAGCTTCTTTAATATTACTAGCCACAATGTTAATATAAAGGAATTTATATCTAGCTTTGAGATGGCCAATTAAACAAAACTATTTCTTAGTCCTGGAAAGTAGAACAGGAGAAAAAAAAATCAAAACATCCTCATTTGATCTTGTTGTCCTTAAGAAGAGGCAATCAAGCTTTTGGACAGCTTTTTCAAACTTTGATATACCCTTACCATAATAAAACAGCATGACTAGAATCCTGCTGTATCCATTTCTTGACATGTCCACTTCAAAGGCCTGATACTTTACTTTGCAACACAAATGCCCCATGTTTGCGCTGATCCTACCAATTTACTTGGGGATCCATTTCAGTTTTCGGCACTCTGATATGGGCTCAAAGCTGAGTAATCCAATTCAAAACCAAACTTTACTTTGAAATTCTGCATGATTGATTAGATTTAATGACTTCATGGAGACCAGGCTAACCAGGGTGACATATTTAGATGCTGCCATAAACATTCACCTTTTTAAGAATGGGAGACTGGCAAGGCTACAAATGCCACTTTTTCTGTGCCAATCTCTTTTTTGTGTATATCCTGTTTATTTCTGTAGTATTGTGTCTCACTGTGTCATTTTAATAAGTTGACCTTTTTAGGGAAATAACTAACAGACTATTATTATTTTTTAAGTTTATATTCTGATTTTTCTTATTTAAAAATTCAGTACCTAGAATTCCCTCCTCCATTTTTTCCCCCATCCCCAACTAAATAAAGTAAACTTAGACCAGAGACAGCACTCAATTTGAAGTCTTCTACTGAGTTCCATGGATAAAGTTGGACTTCAAACTAGTATTTCCCAATCCTAATAACTACACTACACTTGCTATTCAGTATTACCAGCAAAACACAATTATGACACAACTAAGTACTGCAGATGTGGGACCAAGCTTATCAACTGAGTACTATGAAAATTTTCATCATGTGGCTGAGATCACAACAATCAGAAGCAGCGAAGCACACCAACTTATTCATAATTATTCTTCAATGTTTTGCCAATCCTGACATTTCAAAATAAGAGCTTTCTTTTCAAATTGTTTGTGAACTATCTTGTATTTAACATGTATTTAATTGTATTGTATTTGCCTAGCACAGTTTTAGCTCTTTGGACACTGTTGCCTGTCTTTTTCTTGTGAATATTCTCCTTGTGCTAAAAGAGATGCAGAGAGATTATTTCAAGGTTTTATTTCAATAAAAAACATATAGCTCATCATGGCAGAGTTATTTTCCTCTAAGATTTGATATATCTGCCATTTTATCCTATTCTAACAAAAATCCCCAAAGAGCTGCAAATGTCTTGATGTTACTTTTTGATAATCTATAATGAACTTTAAAAAGAATTCAATCACTGCATGGCCTTGAGTTGAATCATACCCTTTGAATTTTGACTATTCAGCTTGAATTAAATTGTGGTTTATTTGCATACCTCTAGTAAGTGTTGACATCACATATAATCAGTTTTATAACTTCAATTCAGTGCTTCTTATACAAAGCCTGGTTCTGTCTTAAAGGTTATCAACCATCACAAGCAGAATTTGCTGAATGGGAACATAGGAACTTTCATTATAGACTTGTCACCTGGCTGTGTCATAAGGGGAGGTGTTTGAAGCTAGAAATCTGTCTCTAAAGAAGACACATCAGAAGTTCCACTGAAAGGAGTTTAAAATAATGGACATTAATCAAGTCAGCTCAGTAATGTTTAATAAACACCCTTGAGCCTATTTCTCTTTCTCATTAATTATTTAAAATGGGGACATATTTCATTCAATATTCATTGATCTGTCATGAGCAATCAGAACAAGTGATTGTGACACTTGATTGACCCTGTTTATGTATTTTTTCTGCGGTAGACATTTCTCATTCTTGTTTCAGGTCAAGCCTCCATTATGTTAATTATATTGTACTTCTAAAGATGACACATAATTGTATTCATTTCAGCATTGTTAATCAGAATGCTTTATGCTTGTTATGCTTTACCAGAAGTTATATGCCAGCTTGGTGCTGTGAATTCGCAAACAAATGTTCCGTATCAGTTGTGGCTTTTTCCATTTTAAAATCAGTGTTTTACAAGTATGAATTAATCAGCATAGACTATCCTCCAACTATGTATTATATTCCTAATTTGCAATAAGTATCATATCCATTTCTCATAACATCTACCTTGCAACATCAAAATAGATGATTTTTGCTATGCTTATGGTCTCAACAACATGCTATGAATGGCATTCCATCAGTAAATAAATAAATTGATGGATAAAGTTCTTTTTTTTTACTTTAAGGAAGAAAGAATTAGACATTTGTAAGAGGTGGAAGAAGGAGCAAGAAAAGACTGGCTGAGAAATGATGCAGGAGGAACAGAAATGATGAGAAGGAAGTTGAGAGAGGAGGGCTGAAGAACAGAGCTGGAGAAAAAAAGAGAAAACTGAGGAAAAGCAGGGCACAGGAGCTAACAAGAGGTGACAGGGCAGACAGAGAGAGGTGGCGATAGGATGCAGTTTTGACACTGATAAGCAACATTTGATTACTGCTACTCCTCATTCAGGCTTCAGCAGCAGGTTGACAACAGACTAAAATGCATTCCAATTTCATACAGCAAACTATATAACCTCTGTTTCCTTCTTGAGTGACAAATATCTTCTGCTTAATAAAATAGAGAAGAAAAGGGCAGAAAAAGAAAACACACATGTGCATGTAAGCATAATAAATAAATAGCAGAAAAATACAAAGGATAACTGACTAAAACATGTCCAAGACAGGGATCTTTGGTGAGTTTAGAAAACTGGGAGATGAGGGAATAGCCATCTTACTCAAACTATGATTTGCATCTTTAAAGTTGCTGGATTCGCCTACTTCCTTTTCTAATCACTTTCATAAATTGCTTGTTAATTGATTTTAAGCTATAGCTGAACCTTTGGATTGACAAGTATAAAAACACCAAATGAATTTTCTTCAAATCTTAATGAAAGAAGTTTTAAATATAAGTTTAATGGTAGTGTAATACAGCTTTATTGTTCAAGTTTAACCATTCTTTTGTTGTTGTTGGAATAAGCAGCAAAAGAGTAATTAGAACTTTATTTTGGAAAGCTAAAAATGAGCAAAGGGTCCAGATCGATATGAAATAGGATTTCAGATTCTATTATAAGAATCGTTCCCATGAGAAAATGCTATTGTTTTGAATTCTTTTTTAAAATCATGGTAGAAGGAAGGAAATTGAAGAAGCTAAAGATTACAATAAAAGAAGAACACTTAACTTTGACTTACTAACATAAAATGAAGCAAAATATTTTAACTGGATATATTGAAAGATACCTTTGAACATAAACCAAGAAGTTAATTTCTAGAGGGTTTACCTATGTTTAAATGGAGGAGGAACAAGTTTTTCCAGAGAAGGTACAGATTGATTTGAAGGTGGATTTAAAATTCTACAAACTGATTATCACTACAAGAATGATATGGAAAATATGATACATGGAGATACAAAAGAAACCAGCTGATTTCTTAACAAACAAAAGGAATAGGCAAATAACAAACTAAGAGAATGATCTAGATAATTTTTGTACATTGGATTTACAATGGAGGCTTGTGAAAGCTTTGAAGAATGGAACATAGAAAAAAGGGACATAGAAAAAAATGAAAAGAAATCAAATTTTAGGACATTATTTGAAGGGATCAAAGACAAATTTGTTTATCTTTAGAAAGAAAGAATTATAAAGTTGGCATTTGATCAAGGTTAAAATAGGATTGTTTATCTCTGGAAATTAATGGATTTTTGCTAATCAAGACTGAAATGATTTGTTCACAGATAAGAGATTGAATACATAACGAAAAGATCATTTCTTGCATTTCAAGAGAATTACTAAAATTATTTACACTTGCGATGTAGGGGAAAATCTTTTTCATATCTTCTTTTTTTACTATATTCTTCTTTTTTCTTTTCTATTTTTCTATTTTCTTTTTCTTTTCTGCACCTTTTTATTTTTATTTTTATTCTATTAAATAAAAAATGCTAGAGCTGGGATATGTAGGAGAGTAGATAGCTTTCGAATTGTCATAGTTTCAGATTAGAAAATAATTACAATGTTCTTTAGTCGTAGCCCTTTGGGAAGAGACATTGAGGCTTCTTTAGAAGTTGTCTTTGTAAGAACTGTGGAGTGTGTTTGTGTGTTTTTTTGTTTCCCTTCCAATAGTCAAATGTCTGCTAATGGGCAACACTGTTAATCAAAATGAAATATCGTTGCCATTTTTGTATACATAGTTAATATTAACAGGTTATTAGTTAAATCACTTCCCTTCACTCCAACCCTAGCTGAATTTCATTTAATCATATTTGAGGAATCCCATATTCAGGATTTCTGGAAATTGTAACAGAATGAAGACAGACATTATGCAGACCATATGATTTTTTTCTGACTAGATTTGTGGAGGGAGGGGGAGGGAGGGAGAAAGGGAGGGAGGGAGGGAAGGAGGGAA
The DNA here is from genome assembly GCF_001527695.2 of Protobothrops mucrosquamatus. NCBI lineage: Eukaryota > Metazoa > Chordata > Lepidosauria > Squamata > Viperidae > Protobothrops > Protobothrops mucrosquamatus. The sequence continues at coordinate 252,915 of NW_015388807.1, forward strand.
ACAACGAGTGAGACAAAATGATGAAGGATTGATCTAGTCACTACAGATTTCCAGAGGAAGGACAGGTTCTGAAGAGACAAGAAGAAACTCATGGTGGTGGTGGCTGGGAAGGGTTACAAGCTAAATGGATTAACTCTAAGGAGAAATTAGCAATAACTATTAAGATAGCAACAGCTTATTTTTAGACATGTGCAGAAGTATTATTGCTGGCAGTGAAATAAGCCAGAATGGTGCAACCTAAGAAATTTGCAAGTTTCCGAATCTTAGGAATACCATATTTGAGCTTCAAGACTCTGTATGACCAGTAACAAGAGTTTGTATTTTATGTTTTCTTTGCCCTCTAGTGGTCTTGGCTTGCAATTCAGATACTGTGGATAGTAAAGCTTATACTTGAATAGATTCAAGAAATAATAATAATAATAATAATAATAATAATAATAATAATAATAATAATAATAATAATAATAATAATAATAATAATAATAATAATAATAATAATAATAATAAAGTTGGAAGGGATCTTGGAGGTCATCTAGTCCAACCCCCTGCTCAGGCAGGAAGCCCTATACCATTTCAGACAAATGGCTGTCCAGTCTCTTCTTAAAAACGTCCTGTGTTGGAGCATTCACCACTTCTGGAGGCAGGTTGTTCCACTGGTTAATTGTTCTAACTCTCAGGAAGTTTCTCCTTAGTTCTAGGTTGCTTCTCTCCTTGATTAGTTTCCATCCATTGCTTCTTGTCCTGCCTTTCGGTCAGATATGTCAAACACAAGGCCCGAGGGCCGGATGCGGCCCGCGATGTGGTTTCATGTGGTTCACGAAGCCATCCTGGAAACAGTGAGGGAATGGCCCCCGCTGCCTTGGCCCTGGCCTAGGCTGCCTGGGAGCCAATGTACAATTTTGTGGTGGCCATCTATGCTGAAATGCATTCAGTCTTAGCTCCACAAGGCCATCTGGAAACAGCAAGGGACCAGCCCCTGCCGCATTGGCCCCACCCCCTGGGCATGCACTGGGGAGGTGTCACCCTTTGTGAGGAATGAAGAAATGCATCATCGCCTGGAAGTGGCCAACAAATGGCCCTCGCCTATTTCACATATCTGGCTTGATGGCCTCCAGGGGAGGGGTTTCAGCAGGCAGTCGGGCGCTGTCCTCACAGCACTGAGAGGCTGAGCCAGGCGGCGCAAATCCAAAAAGAAGTGCGCTGCCGCTCAGCCCCCAGCCTGCCCGATTTCACCAGGATGCAAGATGCAAAGCTAGCGAGCTTCGCACTGCCCAGCTCAGCCTCTCGTCGCTGTGAGGAAAGCACCCCGCTGCCTGCTGAAACTGGGCAGACTGCGGGCTGGGTGGTGTCATGCTTCTTTTAGGATTCATGCTGCCTGGCTCAGCCTCTCAGCACTGTGAGGAGAGCACCTCGCTGCCTGCCAAAACCAGGCAGGCTGGGGACTGGACATTGCGCAGGTAACGTCAATTCTCATGTTGCTCATGGCATCCCCTCCCCAAAGCCCACCAAGCCAGATATGTGAAGTAGGCGAGGGCCATATGCTGGCCACTTCCAGGCGATGGTGCATTTTCTTCAATCTTCACGAAGAGTGACACCGCCCCAGCTTGCCTGTTTTTCCTCCCTCCCTCATCTCAAATATTTTCCCACCACTCTGTTCTTAGGAAGGAAGGAAGGAAGGAAGGAAGGAAGGAAGGAAGGAAGGAAGGAAGGAAGGAAGGAAGGAAGGAAGGAAGGAAGGAAGGAAGGAAGGAAGGAAAGAGAGGGAGAGTCTTAGGGAAGTCCTGCCTTAGTCCTGCCCTGCTGCCCTTTCACCATCCCCTTGACCCCTCCTCCTGACCTATCCTAGGGGTCTCCAATCCTATTGCTAAGGAAGNCCCCTCATCCTTCTCTTCATTAAACTAGACACACCCAATTCCAGCAACCGTTCCTTGCAAGTTTTAGCCTCCAGTCCCCTAATCATCTTTGTTGCTCTTCTCTGTACTCTTTCTAGAGTCTCAACATCTTTTTTACATCGTGGTGACCAAAACTAGATGCAGTATTCCAAGTGTGGCCTTACCAAGGCATTGTAAAGTGGTATTAATACTTCACGTGATCTTGATTCTATCCTTCTGTTAAAGCAGTCTAGCACTGTGTTGGCTTTTTTGGCAGCTGCAGCACACTGCTGGCTCATATTTAAGTGATTCTCCTCTAGGACTCCAAGATCATAGGTTTATCTTGAAACCAATGCCATGACCACTAGAAACATAGCTTGGACTTGTAAAGGACATGTGTCAGACTAATCTCTTCTTATAAAAATACAAGGAAATGTTGTAAACATGCTTATGTGGATGTTAGATAACAATATTCCCAAATAGTCATATAACTAATTAAAAAAAATGAAAGACAATGTGTAAGGCTTATTATAGAAATAGTCTGTGCATACGATAACAGGTGCTATTGTTCTTTTGTCTTAATGGGAGAAATGCAGCCAGATTTCTTCAAGAAAAGTTTTCTGAGTCAGAAAAACAGAATCAGTAATGAGGTGAATGGAATGTGTGTGTGAGAGTATGTGTATTTCATATCTATCCAAAATATTAGACAACCGAATATGTACAAAAATGAATATTTCTGAGAAAGTTGCACACTAAAATACACATAAGATGTTTATAGAAAGAGCACAAAATGAGTACCAAATTCAATTGGAAAGTTACTTCCAAAAACCTATGTGGATTTTCATGTCTGAGCGTGTGAATTTAGAACGATGAGCATGTTCAAGAACTAGCAATTGAATGCATGTGATATACATATCACCCAGTTACAGACTGGTTAATGCATCTGAATTTAAATTCAAATAATTGTTTTGGAAGTACCAATTAGTTTACCTATGAACTAAAAAATTAAAGTCTCTTCTACTTGTACCTTTCAATTGGACTCATTTCTCACTTTGCATGTTTTGAAATAGTACTACCTAGAGTAACCTATAAGTTGTGAAATATAGATTTGGATTTATAGATTTTTCTTGTATCTTCATATTATGCTGAATACCTTGTGACTTGAATGTTATCAGTATGAAAACAAGGCTTGTCAGTAAATAGTTCCAATATGAAGAACTTGGCATTCTTGCCATGAACACACAATTCTTCCTGCATCTATAATTGGAGTTTGTATCAGCTGAAGATATTGTTTGCTAAAGAGAAAGAGCTTTAGCTGCTACTGCATTACCTTTTCTTATGAAGAAAACATTTATTTGAGTATGACTAAATAAAATATATTGCTAAAGAATCTGAAGTTGCTTTATTTATTCTCAAACACAGCTAAGTAAAGAACTAAGCATTGTTTTATTGCATCTCAAATGGTGCTCCTTTGGAAATATTTGGAAGATTTTTTTTCCAGCCCAAAGATACAGCTCAACTAAGATGGACTAAATCTGAACCTGAGGATATTGTTTATTATGATTAATTCACAGTACTAAGTAAATAAAATGCACAAGCTATACTATGTAATCTATTTTTCTTTTTACATTTCACACAATTCGTTAGTTGTTGACAAGGCAAAACCATAGAATTTCCTGTTTCTATTTGCAGCCATCTAGCCATCATCCCAATTTTATTTTGGCCTAGATATGATAAGTCAAATTAATAATAGTTAATAAGTCTAGTTAATAATAAACTTAGATATGATAAGTCTAGTAGAAACCAAGGCTAAGCCCTCAAATTTCTGTTATCACTTGTTTTTGTTTGATTATCTCTTGATTTAGCAAAATAAGATAAATTCTGTCTTTTAAGCTATGCATACAACATCTTAGTTAATAATAAACAAGCCGGAAAATTTTCAAGTAAGTGTCCTCATCCATCTAAATCAGAAAAATGTTCTAAACATAGTAAAACACATTCTAGCTTAGACATTCAAGGATTCTGGCTGACTAAAGATGTTTTGTCTTAATCACAATGCATCAAGAGTGCCACTGAGCAAAGACTCATGCTTACATGAGATGTTTAAGCAACAAGTTTCACTTACATCAGTCATTAGAGGGAGAAATTTGGTGTGAGAATCTTGAAAATGTTATAAGGGCTTTGCATCTGACTTTTAGTGGCCAGTAGCTATTTTTTATGCGGGATGTTTTATGCTTTCTTTTTCATGTACTCATGTTTTAATCTCCTGCCATTTTTTTTTAAGGTCCAATCCTAAATCCTAAAAGAGAAGGCTTGCTAAATAGTTTCAACATTAATTCTTGTACATTTCTTTTTTTATAGTGTCTATCAAATGTAAGTACAAGCAATAATCATGTAAGTTATACAAATTACTTTTCTAAAAGCTGTCAAAAGATTGACTAAACTAAAGGTGATTTCCCTCTCATGCAAGATCCAATCAACTTCAAATGTCTCCACGATCATTATTTACTTAGGCTACAATTCTCATTTAGTTACCTGAGAGGAAATCCCATTAGAGATACTAATGAATATTTATTAAATTACACTGTCAGTTTATTTTAGGGGAAGGCACCAAAATTGGGATAGCTAGTTTAGAGGAATGGTAGTAATATTTTTAATTTATGTTTGTGAATATAGCTTATGTCTCTGTTTGTTTTCTTAAATCCATGGACAGAATATTAGTTTGCTCATGTTATTCAGACTCATGAAAATGTTTAAAAAGTCATAGTCTATAAATTTATAAAATGTCATTACTATGCAGGCCTGAATATAAAACTGAAACTGTGAGTCCCTTGGAAGTGATTTGTAGCCCCAAAGGTAGTTCAGGAATACTTCTAGCAATAGAGTAAAACCAACAGTTTAAAACAAGAGAATTAATAACAAAATTCCCTTCTTGTAAAACCATCAAGTATGCTGTCATGCTCACGTGACAAAAGTTCATTAATTGAAACGGGACTGTATTTCAGGAAAGCTTAGGAGAGTCGATAAGAAGATGATGAAACTAGCTTTAGGACTAAATATTAAAATTTTCTTTTCCTAAGAAAGTAATAATCTTAGGTAAATCCAAAACTAGGACAGTTCCAAATTGCTTGCCCTTCGTATTTTTCTTTTAATTAAAATTTAGGACACCAGTGGGGAGCCTTTGGCACTGTGCCAAATTTAGATTCAAGCTCAAATATCTTGAATATATCCAAAACAACCTTGAATTTTACAAATAACACTGTGCTACATCTGCATATGAATGAATTTATCCCAAAGCAGATTGGGAGAAATCAAGACACATTTTCTGTTATTGAGATAGAGTGATTAGATCTAAACCACCTATTCTAATACATGTCCTCCATGAAGCTTTGGAGATCTGCTAGGGAAAATGAAGGTATTACAATAGTTTCACAAAGAAATGAAGCAAGGAGCTGTTAATAAAATGTGATGATAGGAAAGAAAGAAAATATTCAGTTCAGTGGTTAAGAGATTTGTATTCAAATTAAAGTGACTCTTATATTTCCTATTGCCATTGGTTCCCCAAATTATAGCACTCGGTGCAGGGGGCTGAGATAATCTTGAAAAACAAGGATCCTTTGTGATTACATCAAAATAAAAATAAAATACCTGTATTTTCAAATGATATGTTTTTGTTGCTATGAATCTTACTGTAAAATATAGGAACTGAACAGAATGAGAGTGTTTGATTATAAAGCTAAATGTTGCTAGGAATTACCCGAATGAATCTCCACCATCAGCTTTTCTTCTCCTTTATCCAGCACAGCCGCAAAGAAAATAGCAAATTTTTTCTTCCATTTACAGTTAATCTCATTACCTCCCAAAAATAATTAATCTTAACTACAAAGCAGATTTAATTTCAAAAACAATTGGTCAGTTTCAATAAATAATTAAGGAATATAAAAGTTTGATTAGTTAAACATTATGCAAGCATTATGATAGCTTAGTGGTAGTGAAGGTCGGTGAATTATAAAAATACATCATAATTCATTTTCATATTCAACTAAAGCTCATTTTGCATATGGATATGGAAATCCTGAGTATTTATGCAATTTGTTATTGTCACTGGAAACGCTAAGCTTTCCCACAATGTCCAAAGGCAACATAATCTATTACCAGTCTGTCTTTCTATATAAGCATCTGTTTGGCAGGTCATTGAAAAATAAATAAATAAATAAATAAAAGTTCATACTGGATTCAGATCAGCCATAGTTTATTTAACATGCATTTGAGATAAAACTCAATGTCATGAACTGCAGTTTTGTCTGATGTCTCGCAGTGGCTTCACACTTTGCATTCAATCAAAGTAAAAAAAAATGCATTATGAATCTTTGCACAAAGCTAGTGTAGTTCAAATGCATATGATAAGTGGTTCACATATAATGGTTCATATGCTATGTTGTGCTGGACACAATTGGTGCCTAGATATTCTCAACTATGTTTGTGTCACACAAATTGGTTGGAAATTGCTCCACATTTCTCAAGATCGCCATGAACAATTCTCCCAAATATCTACTGTACATTAGATTTACTTTCATCAAACCGAATGAGAGCGTTTTTAAAAAGTACAGGTGAATTTCTCTGTACATCACTTTGTTAAAGCCCTCTACATGGTTAACACTATAATAAGGGTTAACTCATTCATTCTGTTCCCAGCAAATTTTTTAATTGGCTGTTCTGTGTGGATAACTATAACTTCTGGTGAAAGCTAACTGGAATCTGAAACACTTTTTTATCTGGTCATTTGTTGTCAGATTTTCAGAGATTGCCTAGACAAGTCACTGGATTTTTTTTCTGGGCAAGGTTTTTCAGAACTGCTTTGCTATTGCCTCCTTCCTAGGGTTAAAAGAAAGTGACTGGCCCAAGATAACCCAGCTGGCTTTGTGCCTAGGCAAGACAAGAAAGCATGGTCTAGCCTGATTCCTGAAATGCTACACCAAACTGGCTCTTGGCATTTGAAACTAATAGGAATTTATTTCTAACTTGAAAAGATGGTGACTCCAAATTCACATGGCATACTTAATTATAAAGAAGCCACCATCTGTTTAAAGAACCACTCAGATTGAGGAGAAAAGGAGAGGCGTTTGCATCCACACTAATCAGTTGGAGTTATATGGTCATGATCAAAACATGGCCTAACCTAATTAATATTGTGTTCTTTCTAAATTTATAGCTATGTAATGTAAAGGCCTCCCCTTGGCAAAAAATATTTTTAGCCCAAATTAAGGCAAAATAGCTGTTGCATCTCTTTACAATTGTTGGCCATTCTTTGAAATTTGTTAAGTATGACGTGAATTCTACATGACAGGAAATTGGCAGGAAATCTATAATTGGCTGAACTGTTGACAGCTGCTCAGTGGGGTTTAGTCTAGTGGTTGATGAACTCTGGATGGCAGATGAAGACTTCCATTCCACACAAGCTGGCAGTTCTTTGAATTATATTGAACAGTTTTGTGAACGTTCATTCATTACTGCTATGGTAAGTTCATTGCATATATTACACAAACAAGTCTTATCAGAAGGAAATCATTTCTGATGGTTTATGAAAGTGCTTTAAAGCTGCATCTGCGGTTTTATAATTCTCACTTGATAGGTATTTATATGTGGAGTAGTTATTCTATGTCTGAAATATGTCAATCAGTGCATCACTTCACACAGTGCATAGTAGAGCTGGAGCCAATTGTGACTCTTTGATTTGTAATTATAAAAAATTGACCTACAAATGCATGTTTATCCATGTACTCTTTAATTCATCACAAAACTATTAAATTAAATTAAAACAAAAGAGTGTGAAGCGCTGTTTGAAGGACCCTTCAGATGCTACAAGAAAGCTGACATTTCTGCCTCTTTAGGCTATGTCTGTGGCTAGTTTTATTTTTGAAGTTTTTATTTTATATACCATATGGCAATGTTACATTAGCCAGGAATCTTATAGTGCTAATACAGAGTAGTAGTTTCTCTGTCTAAGACTGCTAGCTCTATTTGGTTCATGCTTGCACATTATTTATCTACTCGCATATAACATACATCTGAACTGCTAGGTGGGCAGAAGCTGAAGCAAGTGATGGGAGCTCACTCATCCACGTAGTGCTAGGACTCAAACCACTGGAACAAAGTTCATCTCCCATGTCATGAAGCCACTGAGTGACCATGCCTCTTATTGTGAAAGTAAATGTTATGATGACAGTTGTATAATGTATTTTAATGTCTCGTGTGAAATTCTGGCATATTATTTGTTTTATTCATATTTAAAATCTATTTGATTGATTGATTGAATCATTCATTCATTGATTAATGGACAGATACCAAAGATGGGTTAAAATTTTATGAGTCCTGCTACAGTGGTGTACGTACTGTCAGAAGTCATTTGGAGGAACAGATCTTGAAGAAGGTTACAAACCAAACTGGGGAATCATAAAACATTAAAAAGTGGTGAAAACTGACCACAGATCTTATTTACCTCCTTAAGAGACCAGAGCCAGATATTATTAGCTGTGTTCTGAACATCATATATATGATATTGCCAAAATGAATCCAACCCAGTATGCATGCAAGCAATTTCCTCAATGAAAAATATATAAGGTACTCAGCTCAGATTGTACCATGGCACTAGTTATAGCTGCTGAAGATCCAATTATTTGCCTGATAACCCTGAAGAAACATGAGGTTCTCCACTCATAGATTGTGTCCACAATCAGAAAGAAAAACTACCCTTTTTCTGTTTGCAATGCAAAAGGCTTAATTGGTGCTCCTGCATAGCTTACTTAGTTGGTAGTAAGTTGACCCATACAAGATGCTTGATCCATCTCATCTATATTCTGAAGATGGTATATCACAAGATGGACATATTGAACGGTTACAGATACTGCATCTTATTTATTTTTTATCCACAATAAAACAAACCATTAAATAAACCAGACCTGACTTGATCTGTTTGGACTACTTTGTCGTTACATGTCCTTCTCCCATAAGAAAAAAGAAACTTTTTTTCTCTAACTAGCAAAACAAGGACAACCATGCAATTAACACATTACAAAATTCTACTAAGCATTTTAAATGCAGATTTGGCAAAGTGAGCATGTTTCAGATGCCATCTGGCAGATCACTGAAAGTGTGCTATTCTCCTAAAATATGGGCAGCCCTACTTCTAGAACCCCTATTCTAACCCCTACTCTAGGGACATGATGGCTCAGTGGTTAAGATGCTGAATCTTAGACTGTTAAAAGTCTATAGCTTGGCAGTTCAAAACCCAAGTGCTAAAAGACAGAATGGGCTCCCGTCACTTGTCCCAGCTCCTCAAACCTAGCAGTTTGAAAGCATATAAATGCAAGTAGATGAATATGTACCTCATATAAGCATGTGAGAAGGTAACAGCATTCCATGTTTCACTGTACTCTTTGTGCTGCAATGTGATGTCCTGCCAGCCATGTGATTGCAGAAACATCTCCATACTTCATAGCTGGCTGACCAGCTGTACTCAGCATGTGGTCCTCAATGGAACTGCATCAACATGGAAGGAAGAGTGTAGTTGGGTGCCCCAGGGCTTTGTTCTGTGCCCACTGCTCTTCAACATCTTCATCAATGATTTGGATGAGGGATAGATGGGGAAGTCATCAAATTTTCAGACGACACCAAGCTGGCAGGAATAGCCAACATTCCAGAAGATAGGCTTAAGATACAGGAGGATCTTGAAAGACTTAAATATTGGGCACCATCTAAAAAAATGAAACTCAATGATGAAAAAAATAAGGTTCTACATTTAGGCAAGAAACACCAAATGCACAGGTATAGTATAGGTGGTACCTTGTTCAATAGTAGCAACTGTGAGAGGGATCTTGGAGTCCTAGTGGACAATCACTTAAATATGAGCCAGCAGTGTGCTGCAGCTGCCAAAAAAGCCAACACAGTACTAGGCTGCATTAATAGAGGGATAGAATCAAGATCACGTGAAGTATTAATACCACTTTACAATGCCTTGGTAAGACTACACTTGAAATACTGCATCCAGTTTTGGTCACCACAATGTAAAAAAGATGTTAAGACTCTAGAAAGAGTACAGAGAAGAGCAACAAAGATGATCAGGGGACTGGACGCTAAAACATATAAGGAACGGTTGCTGGAATTGGGTATGTCTAGTTTAATAAAGAGAAGGACGAGGGGTGACATGATAGCAGTGTTCCAATATCTCAGGGGCTGCCACAAAAACGAGGGAGTCAAGCTATTCTCCAAAGTGCCTGAAGGCAGGACAAGAAGCAACGGATGGAAACTAACCAGAGAGAAGCAACCTAGAACTAAGAAGAAATTTCCTCACAGTGAAAACAATTAATCAGTGGAATAACCTGCCTCCAGAAGCTGTGAATGCTCCAACACTGGAATTTTTTAAGAAGAGACTGCACAGCTATTTATCTGAAGTGGTGTAGGTTTCATGTCTGAGCAGGGGGTTGGACTATATGACCTCCAAAGTCCCTTCCAACCTTTTATTATTATTATTATTATTATTATTATTATTATTATTATTAGTAGTAGTAGTAGTAGTAGTAGTAGTAGTAGTAGTAGTAGTAGTAGTGTTGTTCTTGTTCTTGTTATTATTGTTATTGTTATAATAATAACACTGGCTCTTTGGCTTAAGAAACTGAGATGAGCACCACCCCCTAAGGTCAGTCATTACTAGAGAATAAAACCCATGGGGATATATTTTCTTTAAACCTACTTCATTGACCTTTTGCTTCTCCCATGTATTAAGTTTGGGATGCTAGCATGGGAGCTCTGGCATGGGTGCATGTGATTAGTGATTTTGCAGTTTTACTAACTCACAATATAATTTTATTTGGTAAGATTTAACTCTCACTGGGCAGAGTTTCCTGGATAGATGGGCAGCCACATAAACTGGATATATAAGTAAATAATGTTTCACACAAAATATATATGGGAGAACATTTTCTGCAACAACAAAATTAGAATCTAGTTTATAAATGAATGAATCTGCTGTAGAAACTCTAGGTAGCCAGATTCTTCTGCTTTTGCATATGTGATTTATTGCATCCAGTTCTCCCAAAACTTGAGCTTTGCTTTTTTCATGAAGCACATCTATGTATAGGTGATGCTATTTCATATCCAGCAAAATAGAGTATATATCTCAAAAGCAGTTTGGCCAGCAAATCCTTTACAATAGGAATGAAGGAGCTAATCCTGGGAGATACCTGAGCCAACAATTCATGGCCTGGCATCCTTCACTCCAAAATAATAGTTTCTTCATATATTTCATCAATCTGAGTAAATTGGAATTATTATATAAGGTAATTCCAGATGGGCCCAAATGCTGCAGTCACTAACGC
>NW_015388807.1:264448-274498 GCF_001527695.2 Protobothrops mucrosquamatus
GTATAGCTGTAACAATCTTTTTATCAGATTGGTTGTAAACACCATAAAAAAATGTGTGTGAAGGAGGGGAAATTTCTTAGCTTTAGAGAACGCAAACATTATATTATGCTAGCCTAGGATAAGGAGTTAAAAAGAAGGATGCTAGAGAGAAGGTTCTTAAATGTTATTCTGACTGACCGCTACAAGTTAAAGGTTTAAATTTGTTTCTAAATAACTTGGGGGAAAATGAGCTCTGTTTAGGTTTCAGGCAGAATCAGAGTGACATACCCTCAGGTTAGCACTCTTGGTAATTTCCCTCCAGGAGTCTGTAAAATAAGATTTAATCAAGTTCAGGTTACTATGATCCCCTCTTAAATTCTGCCCCACTATTACAACTGTGGAGAAAATGTCATAAAATTTGTTGGTGAGTACCATTATAGTTTAACAAGCACAATATCAAGGGCAGAGCTCTTTCTTATGGATTTATTTTAGAATAAAAAGGAGATGGAGACCTATATTCACAAAAGTGCAAGGATTTAGTAGAACATAATAACTTTCAGAAATGCAATTTCCTCTTTTGCAGGCACTCTAAAAGCTATATAGAAAAAGAAAACTATGACATAACAAACTCATGAAGTAGAAAGAAGATCTTAGATTTTCCCCAAAGAAAGGAATTGCATTTCCAAAATGCATCCAATAAACTCAGAGACTCTTTGGAGTTTGTTTTTTTTCACCTTCTTGCCACAGTTAGCATTTTCCCTCTTTGATTCTTATCTTCCTTTGAATGGTCTCTGACAGCGCAATTATATACACGTCTGTCCAGGAATAAACTGCAGAGTTTATATTCTGGTCACTACAGATAGAACTACAGCTTCAGTTCTTCTTCACTGATGGAAAAAGACATAGAGAGAGATTCACAGACAAAAGGTGAGGGGCCCTTAAATCCTGGTCAGCAATCCTGGTCAGTGGCATTAGAGTAGTCAAAGGGAGAAAAAGCTTATGCCATTATGAATGTGTTAATCTTAATCAGCCATGAATTGCTTAGTGCTTTTGTCAAAACCAGCTGCTTTGCTGGAAACAGCACAATGACATTCTCCATGAAATGAATTGAAAAATGTGGTTCACAACTGCCTATATTTATATTTTGGCAGAAAGTCATTGCTCCATAATTTTGCCGTACATCGTGCCTGTCAGCAAAGTCACAATTTCACCAGCTCTGGTTTCCGTTTATGCAGATAATTGTTTCTTTGCCTAGGAGGATTGTGTTTGTGGTTATAGTGAACCAACCATCAATTGCATGAGCAACAGTGCATATGACCAAGTTAACTCAAACCTGCCTGAGTTTGAACAACATCTCAGTGCATCATTAATTTGGCAAAATTGGGCCAACCCATTGCTTCAAAATGATGAAGGTTTCTGCAAGCATGTTACAGGAACTAGATAGTTTGGGCCTGGAATGACTGAATGTGAAATATAGAGGAAAATAAAGAGGTGCAATGCAATTCTACATTGATTTTAGAAAAAAAAGAATGATGCTACAGTGTTCAAACTTCTCAATATACATGGAACGAGAAGGAATATATTTACCAACCATTTCCCCTTATATTTGGGGGGCTATTGAGGAAAATAGGAAGCACTGAGCATTTTTTATATCCCCAGTGCCTTATTCTCAGTCATCTTCTATTTTTGAAAAGTGCCAGACAGAGAAATAAAGGAAAACAGTGTAGTATTGAATTTTACCCTTTAATGCTGGAGTCTATTCTACAGTTTCTAGAGAAGAAACTAATCATCCTTCTGCCTGAAAAGGGAAATTATATTATAGATCAAGATGTAAATAGCACATGCTATCTCACGAAGAAAGAAACATTATGGCAGAATTACAAATTCAGATGCAGTATGTGAACGTGTCAGTTTAATGTGAAGTTTGTGAAAAAGGCAATTGAAGAAAACAATAGAGCAAAATGCAAGCTTATCAATACAAGAAGGAAGGTTTTTGCATTAAAACATAAAAATGGCTCTGTGTGTAGAACAAGACAGGAAACGTAAGAAATAATTGAAGAATTCTATTCAAAGCTATACAAAGATCAAGATCACTCAAAAGTAACAACACCCATGAAAGAGGAAATGACAGATACCCTAGTGGAGGAAATATCAAGTGCCAAAAAATTAATGAAAAGTGGCAAAGCTTCAGGAAATTATTGTGTTACAGTCAAAATGCTGAAAGCTGGTGGTCACAATTTGCACAAGATACTAGCAAAATTATACTCGAGATGCCTCAGAGAAGAAAAAATACCCAATGCCTTGGTGCTCTCTAAGCTTGGCTGTTTTCTTGCCGCTGTTTCATTGCTCAAACTAGGTAACATTACCAGTGCTAGGATGATGTTAATCAAGCTCAGAGAGCACTAAAGGCCCCTCATTTTAACTCTGAGCTACAAATATTCTCCTTTATTGGTAAGTCCTTAAACTTGTATTTGAAACTTCTTTCACTAAGGATTGAAAGAAATTCACCTGGTGTTTTCATACTTGTTAATCCAAAGGTTCCTAATAACTAAAAGGCAATTTCTGAAAATGATAAGAAATGGAATTATGAGAATTCAGTGTCCTTAAAGATACCAATTGTGGTTTGAATAATATAGCTATTCCTCTTATCTTATTCTAAACCCACTGGAAACTGCTATTCTGCAATATCTTCACTAGCAGCAACTGCACAGAGCACTTGTGGGTGATTCAAGTTCTCTCTTGTCCAGAGAAAATGTACAAACAGCAGTTCTAGACACTGGTTATTCACTCCATTGTGATAGTTAGCTCTGCTTTTATCAGAGCCATCTTCAGCTTGCCATTTCTTCCCCAGAAGTCCATCTGAGACATTTTGCTGGAAGAATTGTAGTTGACTGCTTCCTGCTTTCTTGCTCTTCTAGAGCTTCTCATGGGACTCAAGACATTGCAATGTCAGCAGCATGGAAAGCACAATCATACAATTCTTTTTTCTTCCCTTCTCCTGCCTAACCTTAATTGTAGAAGGCTTGACATCTGAACTTTCTCACCATTAAAAAATCCCAACTGAGATTTTTTGGGGGAGTCCACAGAACTTATGTTTACCTATGTCCTTGAATCTTAAATGATCTATAGAAACAGCAGGGTAACTGATGCCACTCAGCTCCAATCAACATTGAGCAGTTTCCAGCATAAAAATGAAACATCACAGATTCAATTAAAAAAGAGCACATAACAGTAAGCAAGATGGTGAATCTGACCATCCAACAGAAACTCATACATCCAACAAAGGGGACCCAATCACTCTAACCAAAAGAATAGGGAAGTAGCTAGTTCTTTAAGACAGGGCTTTTCAACCAGTGGTACGGGTACCACCTGTGGTACATTGGCATCTGGCAGGGGGTACACGACCATCTTAGAAAAGTGGTAGTGGGGGAGGGGAATGAGCTGAATCGGTGGCAGCATCGCACAAGCCTGAGCGAGAGATGGCTGGAGCTGCAGGGCTGTCAGGGCTCAGCGGAAGTGTCAGGATCAGCGCTTCTTCGGGACTGTCAGGGCTCAGTGGAAGCGCCAGGATCAGTGCCAGGCTCCAGCTGGAGCTCAGCTCTGATCCTGGCATTTCTACTGAGCCCAGAAGAAGCGCCGATCAGCTGGAATGTTGCAGCATCTCCAGGGTCTTGTGATTTACATTCAGATGCTTGGCAACTGATTCATATTTATGATGGTCACAGTGTCCCAGGGTCATGTGAAGTGACCAAACCCTGCTGCAACCACCCAGCAGACGGGGGGAATAAAAACCAAACACCCCCCACCCCACCTCTGCTGCCAATCCCCAACAGAAATGCTCACAACAATGAAAACCTCGGACAGGTGGAAGAGCATGGCCGGGTGGGCAGGCAGGTGTCTTGCTCAGCTGTGGCTTGGGGGGCACTTTTTTCAGTGCCATTTTAACTTCGAACAGTCACTAAGCGAACTGTTGTAAGTCGAGGACTACCTGTACTTTATCACTTTTTTCCTTTTTTGGAGGGTCAAGTTTTTGATACCTTGCTAGGCGATTGGTGGTACTCGGATATTGCCATATCCTAAAAGTGGTACAATGGGTGAAAAGGTTGAAAAGCCCTGCTTTAAGACACTCCAGAACACTGTTGAGGTGGGAGCCTCCCAGATCTCAGAGGGCACTTCATTCCAGAGGTCAGATATGGCAACAGAGAAGACAAATTTCCAGGACATTAATAGATTGCTTAATTAAAGAAACAAAAGAATAATGATAGAGATCCTGAAGAGAAGAAAGAATAAATATTAGCCACTCTGAAGAAAGAAATAATCAGTACAGACGCCTCCTGACTTTAGAGATTAACAAATATGTTGAAAGTGTGTATCTGATTTAACATTTCAAATCTTCATCTTTGCTCATCAATTCCTGCTTAAGATTTTGTCATTTATAGAGGATAACAATACTCATTTAGCCTGAAAATATAGATTAATCTCTTATTAATAATTGTTACAAGAATAACTTCAGATTAGAAGTTCCTGTCATCATCATCATTTTAGCCATTGTTTATCCACCACAGGATGAAGGCCTCTTCTGCATGTTTCCAACCTATACATTTCTGAGCTTTCTTTTGTCAATGGGGTCCACAATACTCGCTGATGTCATCAATCCATCTTGTTTAGGTCTCTTTTTTGGATGCTTTTTATCAAGTGGGATCCATTTTATGACTGCCTTGGTCCTCCTGCCATCAGTTCTTCTTGTTATGCTTCACTCTCAGTGAAGAAATTTCATCCGCCTGGATTTCTCACACTTTGCTAAGACTCTAGTATTTTATTCATCATTAAAATTCACTCCAAGGTCTTGTCTAATATTCCCTGCTGCACTGATTTAAACAAATAGTACAATAGCTTCCTATTTTATTTGTAACAATCATAATACTAACAAGAAACAAGTGCCCTGTTTTCACAAAATTATGGTGCTGCTGTGCACCACTGCTGGAGCTGGATTTCTAAAGTGCTATTGCTACAAGGAAATGAAATGAAGAAAATAAAAGTCAATAAATTGAAATTACTCAGGATAATTCCTTTTGCAGATCTGGTTTACCATTATATTTTGAGTCGAAATTGTTATACAGAGATTTTAACTAAACAATAAATTGAAAAAGACTACTTAAGAAAGCCAAATAGAAAAAAATAAAGGGGACTTAAACTACTGAATATATACAAGAAAAACATGTTCTTTGCATTGTCTGATTAGAACATCAGGCTAGAAACTGGGAGACTATGCGTTCTAGTACTGCCTTAGGCACAGTATCAGCTGGGTGACCTGTTCTACAAAGTGCGCAATAGCAAACCACTTCTGAAACAAGAAAACTTCAGGGACTTGTTCAGGCAGTTACCAGAAGTCAGAAACTAACTCAAAGATACATGCTCACACATACAAACATCCACTTTACATTAAAAAGCCTACTATTATTTTACAAGTTGAGAAATGTTGGAATTCCAGAGATGTAATATTCATATCAATAAATAAATATATTATCCTTCCCCGACATGAGTTTTACTCTAGTATTGGACTACAGTTCTTGTCAATAACTATTGTGTTTGGGATTGATGGCATGTAGCAAAATATTTTAATTTTGGACACGTTTGAATGGTACCACATTGGAAAAATCTATGTTATACCATTGTAAATGCAGCCTCCTCATATAGAAGAAATCTGGGCAGATGTTATTTAGATATTTAAGTTTGAGACACAGGATTTGGAGAAATGCTACACTGAGGTAAACAATGCAGACCAAATTAAGCAAGAAATCTGTTTCTAATGTTAATATCCTACAAGAGAAAGGAAGAGGAGATGACAGAAGACAAATAAGAAGTTATATAGTTTGTCATTCTGGATAGTGATCTGGAGAACCTCATTAGGATAGTGCTATAGGGCAGGGCTTTTCAACCTTTTCACCCATTGTATCACTTTTAGGATATGGCAATATCCGAGTACCACCAGTCGCCTAGCAAGGTATCAAAAACTTGACCAAAAAAAAAAGAAGGAAAAAAGTGATAAAGTACAGGTAGTCCTCGACTTATAACAGTTTGCTTAGTGACTGTTCAAAGTTACAATGGCACTGAAAAAGTGCCCCCCAAGCCACAGCCGAGCAAGACACTTGCCTGCCCACCCAGAGGTGCCCTTCCTCCTGTCTGAGGTTTTCATTGTTATGAGCATTTCTGTTGAGGATTGGCAGCGGGGATGAGGTGGGGGGTATTTGGTTTTTATTCCCTCCCCTCTGCTGGGTGGCTGCAGCAGGTTTTGGTCACTTCACATGACCTTGGGACACTGTGACCATCATAAATATGAATCAATTGCCAAGCATCTGAATGTAAATCACAAGACCTGGTAGATGCTGCAACATTCCAGCTGATCGGCGCTTCTTCTGAGCTCAGCAGAAGTGCCAGGATCAGCACTGAGCTCCAGCTGGAGCCTGGTGCTGATCCTGGTGCTTCCACTGAGCCCTGACAGTCCCAAAAAAGTGCTGATCCTGACACTTCTGCTGAGCCCTGACAGCCCTGCAGCTCCAGCCATCTCTCGCTCAGGCTTGTGCGGTGCTGCCACCAGTTCAGCTCATTCCCCTCCCCCACTACCACTTTTCTAGGATGGTCGTGTACCACCTGCCAGATGCCAATGTACCACAGATGGTACCCGTACCACTGGTTGAAAAGTCCTGTTATAGGGGTCCAATAGTTTCATGCACATATTTCAGGTGTAGGAATCCTCTCCCCCTCCCCCCAATAAAATATTCTTTATTCTTAATATTAAAAAGAGGCTGAAGGAGAAGAGGAGAGACATCTTTTTAAAGGCAGAAATCAGCCCCAGTCTTCCTACCTCAAGCAGAAACCTGAAGAGATTTCTTTAGGAATAGAGATTTTGTAATCCATTCAGAAAGACTGGCCCACACTATTCATAAACAAAGAACAGCAGAAACTCTAAATAAGCAACACAATAGGCAAGGCCAAACTGACAAAATTAGCTCAGACAAACGAAACACCTAAGATTTGCATTTCCCCTCTTGCCTGTAGAGCCAGCCATGACCCTTACATGACCCCATAAGAATCTGGAAATAGCCATTAAAATATTAAAGGACACATTCTTACACAGGAATAAGCATCTCAATCACAAAGCCCAAAGAATGTATAAAACCCACCTACTCTCAACTCCATTTTCTCAGTTGTCCCAGAACCAGAGACATGGAGTTTGTCTGAAATGGTATAGGTTTCCCACCTGAGCAGGGGGTTGGGCTAGAAGACCTCAAAGGTCCCTTCCAACTGTATTATTGTTATTGTTAACCACATGTGGTTGTCAGTTCTGCTTGTCAATAAACAGAGATCTTCTTTCCTACAGACTCCATTTTATTTTTCAGCGTCTTTCTCCCAGCTTGGAACCGGACCTGATCTTTTCCCCCAGATTTGGATATATATTGATAGAGGATTGAATTTGAGTCTGCAGTATGATGTCATTGAAAAACAAATGCCAGTAACTGCAATTTTAGGCAGAATCAATGAAAGCATATTTTCTAAATTACAGAAATGACCGTTCCATTTTACTCTATGTTGGTCAAACTCAGTGGTGGGATTCAGCCAGTTCGCACCACTTCGGCTGAACCGGTAACTAATTTTTTGTTATGGACTTATGGAAACGGTATCCACACAGAGAACTGGTTGTTCACATATTTGAATCCCACCATTGGTCAAATTCCATTTCAGATACTGAATCCAGTGCTAGGTACTACATCTTAAGACTGATGGGAGGGAAGATAAGGATCATCAAGGGATTGGAAACTAAAACCAGGAATAGCAGATTGAAGGGAAAGATGTTAAGCTTGAGAAGAGCAGATTGAGGAATAGTAATATTTGAATAGCTGAAAGGAAATTAGATAGAAATTCGAGACCTATTCTCCATTTTTTTCTGGCTGTCATATAACAATAGAGGCAGTCATGGGAAAACAAATTCTGACAGAACATTAGAAAAAGTACACACATTTTAAGAGCAATTTAACAGTAGAAACAATTGTCCCAAGAAATAGTAGGCTTCCCTTCAGATCAGGCGAACCTAGACAACTATCTGCTAAGCATGCTTTAGTTTTTACTCCTGCAGTGAGCTGGGCTTGAACTCAGTAGCTAAATTGCTCTTTCCAATTTTGTAATTCTATGTTGGTATGACTGCTGCTTTTGCTAAGCTATCAGTAAAAACAGGATAACATCCTGTTCTTTTCCTTGTATAGAATTCTAAAAAAAAAAAATCATAAAGAAAGCCAATCATGTGTTGGGTTGGTTTCTGTTGTTTGCAAAGTATATTTTGGAGATATATCTGTGCTTGCATGCTGCTTTGATTGGCCCATAGTGAAACATATAAAATGAATATATATTCTGTAGGGAGTTATGGTTTCACACTATCAACTCCAGCTCTGAGAAGCTATCATCTCTACCCAGCTTTTTTTTTCCTTTACAAAGAATTCTGGAAAAAGAGAATGATCTATTCCTGCTTTCCAAAATATTTTATTACTAAAATCCCTGGGAGTCAGGATATATGTTTACAAAATAACAGTTGTGTTTAATAGACCTATTTCCTTCTATGGATAATAGCATAATGTATCAAATTATCTTTGCTTAGGCAAAATAAATAGAATACCATTTTGCCTAAGTGCATCCATGAGATTGGACTTTTAAATATAGATGGAAAAAAATGAAGGCACAAAGCATATTTTTGTAAAAAAAAAAAAAAGGGAACTGTACACAAGTGTTGCAAATGAATGAATACATGAATGTTTGCACAAGAAATCAGTGCTAGTCATGAAGAATTTCTTGCTAGCTCTTAAATTCATGTAACCTGACAATGTGGTACCTCTACATTAAAACTAGCCAAGAGGCAATTTTTATGTAAATATAATGGATACTTCTCCCTGGACTATTACAGCTGCAGTCCACAGCTTTCCAGAGTGATATTGCCAGATTTTGTAGAAATTATACTTTTTAAAATAATATACATATGCACAACCACACACACACTGTATTTTTATGTAAGTTTATGCATATGAGTATAGATACATACATCATGACAGCCAGTTTGGTGTAGTAAGCAAGGTACCAGGCTAAAACTAGGAGACTGGAAGTTCCAGTCCCGTCTTAAGCCTGAAAGGCAGTTGCATTACATTGGGCCAGTCCCTTTCTCCAATCAATAGAAAGAAAGCCACAGCAAATCACTTCTGAAAATGTTGCTGTGAAAACTGAAGAGATTTGTCCAAACCATATATAGACACCCACCCACCTCTCAAATTATGTAAGCATGCAGGAATGCATCCTATGCAAGTTAAATAAACGATTTTTCTCCTAGATCTGAGAATTGTCATCATGGGTTAAACTATAGTAGCATGATTACTCCCACAGGCTGGTATCATCTGTACATCTGTATATTTACATTATAAGCAGCTGTTACACTAGTCTGACCCTGTATGATACCAGGTAGGGAAAAACACCTTAGGAGATAGACAGCTACTTCATTGGGCACATGTTATAAAATGACCTTCACCCTGTGCTTGCTATTAATTCTTTTGCTTAGCTATCTATTTACTGTTTATTATTTGACCCCATTTATAACTTCTGTTATAAGGATCTGAGCAGATAACAACAAGGTAAATTTAAAATAAGATTCATTCCTATCATTTGCTAAATTGGACTCCTACCAGGAAGTCTTTGGGATTGTAGACTGAGCCAAAGAATCATTGCAGTGATATTGTTCAATGTTCTGGCTATCCCTATATTCCACAGAGCAACCAAGAATAAGATGGAACTGAATTCCAGGTGCAATTGGGAAAATCTCAAAATACTCTGTGAAACACATCCAGATCCATGTAGCATATGGGACAGAGCATGATCCCCACCTTCATGAGGATATAAATTAGCCGCTTTTGTGTCTGATCTGCTCCAAAATTAGGACAGGATTCATTAAAAGTTTTCCAATGTGAGTTGTATTTATTTTATTACTTGGAACAAGTCCATGGTCACAATGGAAGCCATAAACATTGGATCTATCAC
>NW_015388807.1:275928-277885 GCF_001527695.2 Protobothrops mucrosquamatus
CACATCCAGATCCATGTAGCATATGGGACAGAGCATGATCCCCACCTTCATGAGGATATAAATTAGCCGCTTTTGTGTCTGATCTGCTCCAAAATTAGGACAGGATTCATTAAAAGTTTTCCAATGTGAGTTGTATTTATTTTATTACTTGGAACAAGTCCATGGTCACAATGGAAGCCATAAACATTGGATCTATCACTTAAGACTTAAAGCCTCAGGAGCCTCAATCCCAGCCTTGAGTCAAGGTCTAGTTTATGGAGGACACAAATGGAAAGCTAGACAATCAATAAGAGCTTGTCCATATGCACAGCTACAAGCTATAGTCCAAGCTAGTTCCCAATCTGGTAACCCCTTGATGGAATGGAATAATTGTTTTGTATGTAAATACAGACAACCTTTGTCCCAAACTTTGGGAGCAAGTATCAAGCAAGCTCTTGTTTCCACCAACTGTACTTCAGGTGATGTTAGGACTTTTAAGGAGACTTATCTGAAGATTTTAATATCAAGAAAGATCATATGATAGAATGCAACTTTCCAATATAATTTTCCCACCAGTAGAGTTTGGTAAGAAAGTCTTTGAATTGTGCCCAGAAGCAGAGTATTTATTCAGTGGAATCACTGAACCAAGGGGATCACATGCTCTTATTAATTGGCTTCAGTCAATAAACTACCTACTGCACACTGAGCTGGTTGAAATTGCCAGTCTGTTTTCAAACACAGCTCTGCTTAGAACAAGAAACAAATAACTTGTATTTAATGGTTGTGTCACCGTGGCAGATGTTTGTTACAGTGCATTTATCTTTCAGCATCTTGGTATTACTTCAGAACAAGTCCAACTGTAATTGTCTTGAATTAGACCTGCAATTATAGGGGGGGGAAGCACTGTTACAGAAAATCTAGGCTACTATAGTTGTGCTTGCTAAATTTTAATTGAAATCTAGACTGGTGATTTGCTCCCAGCCATTATTTAGAAAAAGCAATTATAACTAGTTGCCATTTATAAGGCATCTTTCTCTCATTATGAGCTTTGCAGGGAGACTACAGCTAGCTAGAACAGGATAGGTTCATGGAGTATGTTTTTTGCTGACCTTCCTGAAATGTTATTTCTTTATCTCTGTCTGTGAGCCACAAGATATGTATTTGTATTTGTTTCCTTGTGGGTGAAAGCTAAACCAGATATTATTGTTATCTTGGGCTTAATAATCAATGAAACGACTTCTGGAGTAGTACAAAATATAGTATAAAATCTTCAAAGGAAAGGATGATGGGAAGAACCATCTTTTTTATTCCTTCAGTAAAAGAGGGCTGGATTTCAGACCTTTCCAGAAATAAATAAACCTTGTTCAATAGTCCTTGACTTGCGATCACAATTGGAACCAGAATTTTCACTGCTAAGCAAAGCAGTTATTAAGTGAGTTGCAACCAGCTTTATGACTTTTTTTCAAAGTTTATTTTTTAAAAAATAAATTTAGTTATATTTATGTATTAATACTATAAGATACAAAAATGCAAAAGAAAATAGGAAAGATGGGGGGAGGGAAAAAGGAAAGAAAAAATGTGGGGAAAAGGGAGAAAAGAAAGAAAAGGCATTGACTTCCGATTTCCTTTGGTGCAGTAGAATAACATAATAACATCAAAACTCAACTTTTTACTTTTACATAATAATAGAATAAACTAGCCATTTCTATAACAACAAACCTATCTAATTGGTAAAACCCAAAATCAAAGTTTCATTTTTTTTCCACCTCAAGCACAAAGTCCAGAAGTGGCTTCCAAGTAGAAACAAAAGTAATTATATTTTTTGTCTTTAATCAAAGCAGTCAGTTTAGCCATCTCTGCTAATCCCATCAACTTCTGCAGTCATTCATCCATTATGGGAATCAAAGTGTCCTTCCATTTTTGGGCATAAAGTAATCTTGCTGCTGTCAACATATATAAGATCAAAGTTCCAATTTTT
>NW_015388807.1:278429-301250 GCF_001527695.2 Protobothrops mucrosquamatus
CAGACACATCTTCTGATTCTAACACCTTCTTAGACTTGAGGATAGGATCACCAAAGTTAAAAGATATTATTTGACTGTAAGTCCACCATTTCTTTGCTACCATTTCTTTATTTAAAAAAAAAGCTTTTTGGGGTGATATCCAGAGAGACAACTTTACAGAAAGCCTTGTTTTATATTTATTCCAAACACCTAGGATGGCACACCTAACAAAATAGCTATTAAAATCAACATTTACTTTAACCTTCTCATACCACAGGTAACCGTGCCATCCAAATCTTAATTCATGACCTCTTATTTTGGAGGTTCACTCACTCTTTTAGCCAGACCAAACTCCAAGCATCAAAATGCAATTTCAAATTCAATTCAAAACCTCCTGTCTCCTTAGCAGCTTGTAAAAGTTTATATCTAATTCTCAGTTTTTTCCCTTGCCATATGAACTTAGAAATATTCTTCTGTCATTGTTTTAAAAAAAAGTATCAGTTGCAAGTATTGGTAATGTCTGAAACAAAAAAAAAGCATCTTTGGTAAAACATTCATCTTAATTACAGAAATTCTACCCAATAATGATAAATGCAATATATCCCATCTTAATAAATCCTTTCTGATATCATTCCAAACAAGCACATAGTTATTTTGAAACAATTTTGCGTTTGTATTTGTCAATATAACCCCAAGTATTTCACCTTTTTCTCAACCTTAAACCAGATTTTTTAATCAATATATCACAGTCCTGAGAGGTCATATTCTTAATAAGCATTGTTATTTTCTGTTTGTTTGTTTTAAACCCCACTTAAGACTCCCAACTCATTAAATTTCCTCATAAAATATTTTATATTATTTTGGGGGTCTTGCAAAATATATAACCAGATCATTGGCAAATGCCCTCAATTTGTGAACTTCCTTTTTGATGTTTATATGTTATTTTCTCATCTTGCCTAATGTCTCTGTTCAGGACTTCCAATACCAATATAAACAACAAGGGATATAGGGGCATCCTTGTCTCATACCTTTTTGAATTTCACATGAATTGGCTAAATGTCCATTACTAATAATCTTTGCTTGCTGTGAGATATAAACTGCTTTAACCTCTTGAATAAAATTATCCCCAAAATCTGTATCTTCCAAAATTCTAAACATAAAAGCCCAATTTAAATTATTGTCGAAAGAAAAATCTTCATCAGGGTCCAGTCCAAGCAGGGAATAAGCAAAATGGAGACTGCTTTAGAAAGAAGGTTGTAATTTATTGAAGAGGAGAGCCAGATAGAAAGATGGCTCTGAAAAAAAAAGTGACCGCATGTAGCAGGGAGTGGTTTTTTATATCTTCTGGGGGTTTTGTTTGGAGTTGTTCCTGTGGCATGAATTTGACCTGAGTCTGAGTGTGCCTTTCTGTATTCTGATGGTGGTGGGTTAATCCTATTATGTCCCAAAGATCATATCCTGCCTCCCTGTGGCTATGGCTGATGAGTGTTGGATTTTTGGTGTGAGGGATTGTTGATTCTAGGGATCTTTACCTTTCTAATCCCAGTTTCCTGACTCCAGTCTTTCTGACAAGATTATCACATTTACATTTCTGCAGACCTGGTTGCTGTTTGGGGCAGAGAGACTTGGGGGGGGGGGATTGGTTTCTGCCTTTAAGATCCTTTGGGGAAATATATCCTGCCTTTTTAATATTTACCAAAATATTTCTTTCTCTAGATTCTTCCCACATTGTCAAAGGGCTTCTCTGCATCTAAGAATATTAAAGCTGCCTGTTTCTCATTGTTGTTGTTGTTGTTAGTTGCGAAGTCATGTCCGACCCATCGTGACCCTATGGACAACGTTTCTCCAGGCCTTCCTGTCCTCTACCATCTTCTGGAGTCCATTTAAACTCATTCCTACTGCTTCAGTAACTCCATCCAGCCACTTCATTCTCTGTTGTCCCCTTCTTCTATTGCCCTCAATCTTTTCC
Organism: Protobothrops mucrosquamatus; assembly: GCF_001527695.2. Lineage (NCBI taxonomy): Eukaryota > Metazoa > Chordata > Lepidosauria > Squamata > Viperidae > Protobothrops > Protobothrops mucrosquamatus. The sequence continues at coordinate 280,378 of NW_015388807.1, forward strand.
AGCATTAGGCTCTTCTCCAGTGAGTCCTTCCTTCTCATTAGGTGGCCAAGGTATTTGAGTTTCAACTTCAGGATCTGGCCTTCTAAAGAGCAGTCAGGGTTGATCTCCTCTAGGACTAACCGGTTTGATCACCTTGCAGCCCAGGGGACTCGCAGGAGTCTTCTCCAGCACCATAGTTCAAAGGCCTCAATTCTTTGGCGCTCAGCCTTTCTTATGGTCCAACTTTCACAGCCATACATTGCAACTGGGAAGACCATGGCCTTGACTATACGTACTTTTGTTGGCAGGGTGATGTCTCCGCTTTTTAGTATGCTGTCTAGATTTGCCACAGCTTTCCTCCCCAGGAGCAAGCATTTTTTAATTCTTGGCTGCAGCCCCCATCTGCAGTAATTTGGAGCCCAGGAAGATAAAATCTGTCACTACCTCCATTTCTTCCCCATCTATTTGCCAGGAATTGAGAGGGATGGATGCCATGATCTTGGTTTTGTTAATGTTGAGTTTCAAGCCAACTTTTGCACTCTCCTTCTTCACCCGCATCAAGAGGCTCTTTAGTTCCTCTTTACTTTCTGCCATTAGAGTGGTATCATCTGCATATTTTAGGTTGTTGATATTTCTCCCGGCAATCTTAATTCCAACTTTTGATTCATCTAGCCCTGCCTTTCTCATGATGTGCTCTGCATATAAGTTAAATAGGCAGGGCGACAGAATACATCCTTACCATATTCCTTTCCCAATTTTGAACCAATCAGTGGTTCCATGTCCAGTTCTCACTGTTGCTTCTTGACCCGCATATAGGTTTCTCAAAAGACAAATAAGATGGTCTAGTACTCCCATCTCTCTAAGAACTTGCCACAACTTTTTGTGATCCACAAAAGGCTTTAGCATAGTCAATGAAGCAGAAGTAGATGTTTTTCTGGAACTCCCTGTCTTTCTCCATGATCCAGCGTATGTTGGATTATGTTTCTCATTACAATATTTTAAATATTCAATAATATTCAAAACAATCCTCCCATTATCGCTTAACTGTCCTTTTGGCAGAAAGCAAGATTGATCTTCATGAATAAAATGCCTGTAAAACCTTCTTTAATCTTTCTGCCAAAATTGCAGCAAAACGTTTATAGTCATTGTTCAGTATTGAAATTGGTCTATAATTCTTTATCATTGTAACATCTTGGCCTTCCTATGGTAGTAGCGCAATATTAACTTTAAATATATTTTATATAAATATAAAAGTTAGAGGTATCTTTTCCCCCTGTAATATATCATTTATTATATCCTTTAGTGGCTGAAGAAGTTCATCTTCAAAGCATTTATAATATTGGCTTGTGAAGCCATCTGGACCTGGAGCTTTGCCTGATTTCATTTTTTTTAATAGCTTCTGATATTTCAAAGATATTTATTGAATCATTCATAAGTTGTCTCTGAGTTTGTGAGATGTTTTTTTTTTTTTGCAAAGGTTATTAAGTGAATCACTGCAGTTATTAAAGTGAGCCATGTAGTTGTTCAGTGAATCTGATTTCTTCCATTGATTGTTGGAAGCCAGTTGAGGTCGCAATAATAATCAAACCACTACCAACTCACTAGGGAAAGCATTAGGTGAAGAGAAAAAGTGACCTACAATTGCCACTCATGTAGGCTAATAGCTGGAGTTTTTTTCGATCACATGGAGTGGTGTTTTGTTATGAGAACATGTCTCGGACAAGAACAGTATGTTAAGATTACTTTTGGGAAGCCCAAAATGAAAATCTTTTGTGTAGAATAGAATAGAGCTGGAAGGGACCTTGGAGGCTTTCTAGTCCAGCTCCCTGTCTGAAACTATACCATTTCAGAAAAGTGACTGTCCAGTCTCTTCTTAAAAACCTCCTGTGATGGAGCACCCACGATTCTGGAGGCAAGCCATTCTACTGGTTAATTGTCCTCACTGTTAGGAAGTTTCTCCTTAATTCCAGGTTGCTTCTCTCTTTGATTAGTTTTCAACCATTGTTTCTTGTCCTGCTCTCTGGTGCTTTGGAGAATAATTTGATCCCCTCTTCTTTGTGGAAGCCCCTCAAATACTGGAATGCTGCTATTATGTCACCCCTATTTCTTCTTTCCTTTAGACTAGCCAAACGCAAGTCCTGCAACCATTCTTCATATGCTTTAGTCTCCCGGCCTTTGATCTTCTTAGTTGCTCTTTTCTGAACTTTTTCCAAAGTATCAACTTCTTTTTTGTAGTATGGTGACCAAAATTGGTTGCAGTATTCCAGATGTAGTCTTACTAGGGTTTTATAAAGTGGTACTAATACTTCATATGATCTTGATTCTATGTCTCTGTTTATACAACCCAGGATTGTATTATTTTTGTTTTGGCTGCTGCTGCACACTGTTGGCTCATATTCAAGTGATCATTCACTGGGACTCCAAGGTTCCTCTCACAGTTACTTTTTTTGAGCCAGATCTCGCCAAATCTATTTATACCCTTGATTTTTCCTGCCTAAATATAAAACTTTGCTTTTCTCCACATTAAAGTTCATTTTATTGGATATGGCCCATTGTTCAAGTCTGTCAATATCTTTTTGGATTCTGACCTTGTCTTCTGGGGTGTTGGCTATTCCTGCCAGTGTAGTATGATCTGCAAATTTGATGAGTTCCTCTTTTATTCCATCATCTGAGTCATTTATGAAGATATTGAAGAGTACTGGGCCTAAGACAGAGCCTTGTGGAGGAAGGTGGGAGGCTCATGCCAAGCATTACATTAAACTGGTATTTCTCAACCTTGACATCTTGAAGACATCCCAGAATTCCCCAGCCAGCAAATCCACACATCCTTAAATTCCCAAGGCTGAGAAATACTGTGTTAAACATTAGGCATGCAACACACTAAGTAAGTGGTGATTGATTTGGTTTACTTTTCAGGTGTATTAAAATGCCTAGGGAAGGAAAGCAGTACCCTTTCTTTGAGAGTGCATGTTTGTACATGCCAGTCTATGTGAACAAAACAGAGTTCATGGGTTTGCCTTTCTGGATTTACATGAAAATAAAGTTTTTTTAAAAAAGAAAGTTATGAAGATATCATGAGTTCTCCTGGATCTGATTAAAGGCCTAACTTGCTTAGCCTTGTGTACCCTACAGAGACTGAACGAATGAATTTGAGATGCCTACAGTGAAAATGTGAAGGCAATTGTCAATTCCTATTGAGGCCTTGTTACTAGTATTCACTGGCAGATTGCTTCTGCACCTAGCTGTGACACCGGCCAGGTTCAAATTAACAGCCTTCCTTCAGATCTTTTACTTTGAGAGATTTGCTTTTCAAAAGCAGTACAGATGTATAAGACTTTTCACTAAAAGTTTGAAAAACTTTAGCAGATTCTTTCAGGTAATAAAAGTAGGTTGAGGCACTCATTCTAGCACCTTGGGTATCAAATGATTAGGATTTAGATGTCCATGTTGAGATATGCCTCACAAAAATAGCACAGGAATGAATCACACATTGCTTTTGAAGCACAGCCAAAATAACTAAAATAAATCAAGGGATGTCATATTAAAAAGTGCAACCAACCACATAAAAATATGACAGTGTAGAAAGGTAACATCACTAGACTTCCTTTCCTCCCATCAGATTGGCCTCTGGTGATAGATTAATGAAGTTGAACTGAATGGGAGTGGATATAATTATTATTTCTCTCCTGGTGTTTTAAAACAAGCTTTTTAAAACACAAAGAGACAAAGTTTTACAAACCTATTCTGGGTAAATATGGTTTCTTTCAACAAGGCCTTGAAATTGCTTTCCTACAAATTCACTTCAATCAGGCAGAACAAAATGTCATGCTCAACACTATTTTATTTGGTGTAAACAAAAGACACTCTTGTTCAACCAGCTCTGGACAGTTGAATATACTGTTTGAGTAAGAAAAGTACAGTAAAACAAAATAATCAAAAGAAGAAAAGCTACCATTTCATATTTGGTTTATGACTTTTTGTCTTGCTATATTACTTTTTTCCCCTTTCCTTGAAATATCACGATAAATAATGTCTAGGATGACTAAAATAGACCTTTCAAAACGAAAGGAAATACCATAACTGAGTTTGGATGTCATGATTCTTCTACCTTATTATGATAAGGTTAAGAGTGTTTCTTTCTGCTTCTTTAGAGCCAAACTGGAATACCAGCTCAAACAAGGGAATGTTTAATCAACTATTTAATGATTAATCCAAAACTGTTTGAAACTTCTGTAGATCCCATGTGTAAGAGCTGGGGTAATATGCTAAACTATATTTCATCATGAGAGTGTTGGGATTTATGGATTTTATTCCTGAAAATATATCAAAGGGGAAGAATAAAAGTCTATGTGCCCAACACCTACTCATACACTTACCTTGTTTATTGTACTAAAAAAAACTGTACAGAGACGTCCCTCCCATCATGGTTTACATGCTGAATCAGACAATGTCATTTTTTCTCCCTTGATGCATTTTGTCTGCTATAACTACAGCAATGAACATAATATCAATTTCTCTCATTTTGCTTAGCTGTTTTGTCTTCTTAATTTATTTCCAGTGAAGCAATTCATAGAAAAGAGGGAGTCGCTTAAATATTTTATTAATTCATTTATTTAGGTTAAATAGACATTGACTTTCAGGTATTGTTTCAAATCATTCAATGCAGATAGGCTAGAAAGAAAGGAGGGAGGAAGCCAACATACTGGTATAGCACAAAACTGCATTGGTCATGATGATTGATGACTGAACCCCAGGGACTGCCTTCTTGATCCTTTTGGAATTCTTGGATCATTCAAATCCAGTGATCATGACATTTTTATATAACATGAAGTTGCAGGGAGAGATACTCCGAGGTATCACCAGCATGTTGATGCTATCTAGAAATACATCTTTATCCCAGGCTGGGGCAGAAATGAAATGCAAGTTCTGACTCAGAACTAGAAAACTGTTGGGTTTTTTTCTAGGGAAAGAAAGAAGCTCAAGTTTAATCCCAGTAGGACTGAATTATTGTTTTAATGAGAGCCATATGATTCTCTGTTTTCTCCAGTGGTAAATCTCGATGGAGTGGAACTCCCTGTGGATAAGCTAAGTCTGCAACTTGAGGATCCTTCATTACTTGTGGCTCTGTTAGAATGCAGGCAGAGACCATGGCTAGAGATGATACAGGTAGACCTTAAGACCATTTGTTTAGTGACTGTTCCTAGTTATAACAGCACTGAAAAAAAGTGGCATCATTGTTTCTCACACTTATGACCGTTGTAGCATCCCTATGGTCACGTGATCAAAATTTGGACACTTGGCAACTGGCTCATACCCATGACAGTTGCAGTGTCCCTGGGTCATATGATCACCATTTGCAACATTCTGACAAGCAAAGTCAATGGGGAAGCCAGATTCACATAACAACTGTGTTATACATTTAACAACTGCAGTGATTAACTTAACAACTGTGGCAAGAAAGGTCATAAAATCAGACAAAACTCACTTAACATCTGTTTCACTTAGCAACATAAATTTGGGCTCAATTGTAACCATAAGATGGGGACTACCTGTATTGCTCAAATGTAGCTGGTGCACCACATGCAATCTTTCCTGGACAAAGAGTCCCTGGTGACAACATCTTATGCTCTTGTTACCTCCTGGATACTGTACATTATTGCAAGGTATTTCACATGACGATTTTTTTCAAGATTCCTCAGTAATTACAGTTGGTGCAAAATACAGCAGGCTGTTTGCTGGTAGGTGAAAGTTGTTTTTCACAAATGGCATGAGCGTTATAGGCTCTGCTTTGTTTAACAACAGGTTTCTGGGACAATTCAAAGTACTGGTATTGATTTATAAAGCCTTATATGGTTTAATGTCTAAGCGCCTTCTGCATTCTCTACCTCAAATAGAATATGCCCTTGTGGTGATGCTGAGAGATATACCCTATGCAAACAATTTGAGCCAAATGTCAATGAGTCTCCCCCCCCCCCAATTTAGTGATGGCCTCCACATTCTGAACAGCTTCCCCTAAGACCTCTGTATGACATTCTCCCTCCTAATATTTAGGTGGACTTTAAAACAGAATTCTGCAGATGAGCTTTTAATATAGAACCAGATGCTTTCAAGACTATATTTAAAGTTATCTGCTGTTTACAATGGGTTTTAATGCTGTAAACTACCAGGAATCTGTAGGAATGTGATGGCAGAAAAATAAAGTAAGTCAATAAAGGTGAAAATGAGGACCAGACGTTTATTGAGGCATGTATGTTTGTGACAAATGTCACACCTTCTGTATGCATCAGGGTGGCTGTGGAATAATTGTACTTCAGCTTTCAACCTTCTTCAGCTTGATGTACGTTAAATGGATTTCAACTCTTATAATCCCTTCACCTTTCTGTGCAACTATTTTACATCACACTATATTGTGCACCATATTTCACTCCTTTAGAAACAAAATAAAACCAACCTAAAGGTATCTAAGCAATGAACTGTATACACTTCCTGACTCTCAAGCTAGCCATACAGAGTAATGAGTTCTCCCACGTCAAGGTCTTCCAACCAAAATGGATGGTCATCTGTCAGAGATGTTCTATGGATCTTGATCAAGGGATTAATCCAGATGTTGGATTAAACAACAACTATAGTCCCTTACTATATGATTATTTTATATAGAAAAGGTTCCAAGGGAAATCTGATTCATTCTTTTCCTGGAGAGATCATTATACCAAGCAGCTAAATATTGCAATAATACTATCTTCCCTAGGGAATATTAGTATTTTATTCCCATAGCCATCATTTCTACTTTCAGCTGAGAACTGCTTCAGGCAATGTATTTCATAAGCGAGGAACATAAAGAGGGACAGGAGGAGGAGCCACCATATAGAAATATAAATAAATGACAATGCAAGACTCTAGGCACATAGAAGAAAGGAAGGCAGCTTGAAGGCAGGGATTAAAAGTAAGCAGCAACAGTAGTGGAGAAGATCAAGAGACAAAAACTGAGTGTAACTAGTCAGGGTTTCTGTATAGTTCATGATCATATTTTACTTTTTTTAAAATTAACACATTTGGTGTGTATGTCCTTTGAATAGGAATAAATATTGTAGGCAAATTAATCTAATACAGCTCTAAATGCTTATTATGGGGGGAGAAAGTGTGGGGGGGCTCAACTGACTCCCTATCTAGACATAGCAGAGGAATTATATGTGGGATTGCATACAGAGTGAGGGAATATTATTATGTTGAAAAATAATTAACTTTTTAATGTGTACGAACAAGAAAAGGTTGTGACCATATATTCTGCAAACTATTGAAGAGAGAAAACAGAAAATGTTTCCTTTTAAAACCCCAGAATCCATTATTCCTGTGGATTAAGCCTAAATGATTATGCAGTTCAGTTATATATAATGAAACAATACAGATTTGCTTAGTTAGGGGAAATGTTTATGCTTCTGGGGGCTGAAACTTTGGCTACCTAGAAAAGGCTTTGGAACTGCAGTTCTTGCCAACCCAATATTAAACAAAAGCAATGTTTTTAAATATATTCAGCTTTGTCTCTGTGCTGGCCAAATTGCTGAAAGATGCAGATAGAAACATTCATGCAAACCCCAGTGCATTATTCCTTTATCTGAATTTGCAAGCTGTTCGCAAAGAGTTCCAGCATCTCCAGCATCCATTCCTCCATTTGGGGTAATGTCAGATCTTTCTAATTTCAACCATATAATAATCTCGCTGTGGTTATTATCATTTCCAGTTGTTTATCAATTAATCTGAAAAGAAATACCTCTTTCTTTTATACATTTATTATATATTAATTTTTAAAATCTTGTGAATTATGCATGTGAGTCTAAAATTGTCTAGCTTTTTACACATCCATCAAGCATACTAAAATATCCCTTCTTGTTGTTCATATTTCAAACATAAATTTGAAATTCCTTTATATATTCTAGACCATTTTTCTGGTGGGGTCTTCAGTATTCTTGGAGTTTGATCAGCACTGATGATGTTATCCAGTGAGGTAATGAAATATCTTCAAGATAATCTCCAAGCTCAGAGAGGACCAACTACCTCACAGTTCAAACCTGAACTACAAATCTTCTCTTCCATTAGTAATTTTTATGGTGACATATATTAATGCTATTTTATAAAAATTAACATAATGTAAATTTCAGTCCTTTCATACACAGATCCTCTCATTTGTAAGTTCTAATCATTTTCAGTCTATTTTATCATTCATTCTTTCATTTCTTCTTCTGTTTTACATTTCATTAAAAATGTATATATTTTAGCAATAACATGTTCATCATTTGTACACAATTCTGTTTCAAACTCAGCCTTCAAAAGTTCTTTTATCTACTTTAAATCTTCCTTGTAATTGTACATAAGAGAATCACTGAAAAGCATATCCTTCTCTCACCGGTTCTTCTCTTGATTTTGTTTTATAACCCCCCCCCCCCCCCAAAAAAAATATGTCAGAATAAATTAACCATTTGTATTCACTTATAATTTTGCATCTATGAAATGCTTCTGGTGTATTTTCAGATAAAACCTGAGCTTTATCATGCCATATGCATACTTCCTTTTCTAATCACTTTTGGAATTTGGAATTTGTTTGTTAACTGCTTTTCAGCTAATAGGAATGTACAGATCAACCAGTCTGAAAACACCAGGTCAGTTGTTCAATCCTTGGGAAAGAAAGGTTTATATAAAAAATTAAGGTTTTTTTAAAAAATAAAAGTAAAAGAGTAGTCAGAATAAACTAAGGACCCAGGATATTTGAAATATGATTATTTTCCTATGGAAAATACTTTTGATTTGAATTATTTTAAATATAGGTTGGAGACTATGGGAAACTATAGTACTAAAAGTACTAATGGTACTAAAGATTACAATTAAAGGAGAACACTTAAATTTGACTTACAAGAAAAACCAGAGTGAAGCAAAATATTTTAATATTATATATATACATAATGTAGAAGTATATTTTTGAACAATAGATTCAGAAGTATATTTCAAGAGTGTCTACCTGTATATGTAGATTGTGTTTAAAAGACATTAAAGAGGAACAAGTATTTCCTTACAAGATTGAGACTGATTTGAAAGTGGATTTAAAAATGACAGGCTACAAGAATAGTATGGAAAAAGATGCTGCATTGAACTTACAAAGAAACTAGCTGATGTCTTAATAATTAAAAGGGATATACAACTAACAAACCACGAAACTGACTTGGATAATTTTCCTATATTGGATTTACAAAAGATTCTTGAAAAAACTTTGAAGGATTTTGTGAGAAGGGACAAAAAAATGTAGAGGAATAAAGTTCTAGAATATTATTTAAAAAGAAGTGAAGATGAAGATTGTTAAAAAGAAAAGAAAATATGTAAAATTTGTTTATTTGATCAAGGTTAAAATGGATATGTTATATCTGATGACCCTTAATACATTTTTGCAGACAATAGGGGTGAAGTGATGAGAGCTTAAGTATTTGTTTATAGATAAGGAATCATGTATGAAATTTTAAGGCATTGTGTACTAAAATTGTTTTACACTGGTTGTGATGAAAGACGAAATCATTTCTTTATATATATATTTCTTTTTCTTTATTATATCCTTAGTTTCCCTTTCTTTTCAATTTTTGTTTCTATTTTGTTCTTTTTATAGTTTGTATTAGTTTTTATCTTTGTAATTGTATTTTTTAAAAATAAAATTACTAAAAAAAAATGTCTCAGACGAAGATAAAGGATAAAGTTTTTGGATGAACACACCAGTTAGCATTTGGCTTTTCTTAAAGTTTGGAATTCTCTTCTTCAGAATCTGATCTCTAGGACCTTGGTAAAATTGCCAGGGTTTTTTTCATCATTTGAAAATGTTATATACTGCCGCTGTTCCAGCTACACATCAATAAAATTCAACTCACTGATATTCCCTCTATGGAAAGGGAGCTTGAAATATTTGTTGGAGGTTTAAATATACTTAGCGTCCCTGGGAGCATTCTGAGAGCAGGAATCAGACTTGAGTAATGATTAGTTAAGCAGGATTTATAACAGAAAGGAGATTTATTTATAGAAGATACATGAAGGAATAGTCAAAGCCCGGAACCTAATTAACTCAGTTCTATGAGCCGGAAAGTCCAAGAACAGGTCCTCTGTCTATGTGTGCCTGGGCAGAAAGGCAGAAGATAAGACCTGAAATTAGCAATTAGGCAATTTGAAATTAGGCAAAGTGTAGAAAGAGGGACACAAAATAAATCCTTAACTCTATTTACACCAGAGCTGGGAAACTATGGCCCTATTATGACTTGTGGACTTCAACTCCCAGAATTCCTAAGCCAGCAATGCTGGGAGCTGAAGTCCACAAGTCATAAAAGGACCAGTTTCCCAGCTCTGATCTACACGCATGTACTCTATCTGCATTCTATGTCTCTCTTTCTCTGTATCTCTCTGTCTGTCTGTCTGTCTGTCTGTCTGTCTCTCTCTCTCTCTCTCTCTCTCGCTCTCACTCTGTATGTGTGTGTCTGTGTGTGTTTCTTTTCTATTTTGTTTATATTCCTTTTGTGCACTTCTATTTTTTTTCTTTTATTTTCTGTAGCTTGTATTAGTGCTTATTCAGTAACTGAGTTGGAAGGGACCTTGGAGGTCATCTAAACCAACCTCCTGCTCTCGCAGGAGCCCTATGCTATTTCTGATAAATGGCTGCCAGTCTCTTCTTCAAGTGGGACACTTCTTGCAATTGTAATTCCTATTACATTATAATTGTAATTACAATTCTCACAATTGCAACTCTTAATAAAATTGTTATAAAAAAAATTAAAGATAAATTCACCCGTGAGATTGTCCATGATAACATTTAGTGTGAGATAGCAGAAGGTAAACTTTCCAGCCAATTCAGAAAATAACCCATCCAAACTCCACAGGACTGCAGAAACACACATTATTACAAGAGAATTTTCACAATGTATGCTGAGGAATAGCCGAAGCAGAAGGTAAGTGCTTTGTCTTGATTGTGACAGCAGCTAAGAATCAGACTTTCTTTCAAAGCATTGAAAAGCAACATAGCAGGAAGTGATGGAGTTGCCTAGTAAATTGCAGAAATACAACAAAACACCACACCTGGCTAAAGTAGTTTTACCTTTAATGTTTGAAGTTAAATTGTCCAAAGTGTGTACAAGTATCTGTTTTCTCTTCCCACTTCAGCTTGCTGGATCACAGGCTCTTAAAAAAAAAAAGCTACAGTATTTGTGGCAAAATTCATCTAATCTTCATAAAATTTGATATGCCTCTAGAGGTGACTAAGCTACATGTTTCTAAAGTTCCCATTTTATTTACCAGATTGTTCAGAATTTTTAAAAAGTGAATGGGCTTTGTAGTTTGTACTACTAATATATTAGTAAATTTAAAATATTTATTTATATCCTTCAGGAACTCCAAGCTGGTCATACGGGAATATTTTTTTTATCCATAATGCAGCAACCTACCAGTGAGGTAGATGAGGAGAAGGAGAGTAACTCATCCAAACATGCTCCTTTAAATTTCTATTTTGAGTTTCTACATTAACTACTATCTGACACCACCTTGATTATCTATTTATCTTAAGGATAGATAAAAGAATTTAAACACCAAATTTCAATTTTTCAATATAAAATTATATTAGAGAAAAATATAATTTGCTATAAAAGTAAATTAATATAGTGAACATGTAAGAATAAAGTTGGCCAACTTTATTCTTCATTGTAGGATTTAAACCTTTTTAATATTCCAGCCAAAACAATTTCCTACATGTAACGCTACCACCGATTCAATGAAGGATGCATTTTAATTTTTTCTTTCTTTCTTTGCAATAATAGCTAACAGTGGGAACTAAATCAATTTCTTTTGTTACATCAATGTATGTGCCTTAGGAAAAATTATGCACAATAATATGCAATATTCAGTATAAGCAACTGTTGGATGATTTTCTCAATTTCTTTAAAAAATGAATAAAAAAGCCTAGTTAATTGGGCGAGGCTTCATTTTAAAGATGATAACATGTTCCAATTTGTTTCTAATCTCACCAGCACAACTTGGGGGGGGGGGATATTATTTTTGTGTTGCAATTTTTGGAATGTCATGTCAGCTTTGAATTATCTTCATAGTCAGTTTTTGATGACTTATTGAAATAGATGCAAAACGAATTCAGTACAATTCCAGTGAGAGTAATTAAGTTCAGCCCAAAATCATTTTGCTTGATTTTTATAAGACTTTCAAGGAAGCCTTTTGAATAACAATTCTCCCTGTTCACTGAAATATACGTATAATATTGTTCAACTGATGTTAATGCTGTTAAATGATCAGAGTTAGTTTATGAAGGAGGCATTGAAACTACGTTGAAAACAGAATTATATTTGTGACAACTCCTTTTGCAAAATATATCAGTGCTAACAGGCTCTCCATTTCTCCTTAAGCCTGTAATTTTCTATTTCCCATTTCTGATATTGAATTTATATTTCAAGGATTTAAAAAGAAAATGACCAAAGAGTATGTGTAATAAGGGGAATACTCAGAAGCCAAGCATAGTTTCCATCTTTTCCAAATTTCTAAATCAAATTAGCAAAATGGGTTTGAAATGTGTATTATTGTATCAGATGAAAAGAATCAAAACAATGTTTCAAACTTAATTAGCACAAGTTCAATCTGTGAATTTTATGGGAAAGTTTTTAGTCATTGCATACATAACTACACTACAGAATTATATGACATAATCACTATAGGACAGTGGTTCTCAACCTTTTTAATTCCGCGACCCCCAACAAGTCGTAAGTCGAGGACTAAACCGGTCATAAGTCGACTAAACCGGTCGTAGGTCGAGGACTAAACCGGTCATAAGTCGAGGACTACCCAACCGGTCGTAAGTCGAGGACTTTCCCTGCCTGGGAGCGCCGTGCATGCGTGGTTCCGCCCCCTGCGCCGGCCGAGGCATAGCTGGCAAGCGGCAGAGACGGAGCAGGCTGACCACCAGCTGGCCCAGCCCAAGGGAGGCACCCGCTGGAAAAGGGAAAAAAAATGGCGGACAAAAAAATGACGGACAGCCTTGCTTGGCGACCCCCATGAAATGGTTGATCGACCCCAAATGGGGTCCCGACCCACAGGTTGAGAACCACTGCTATAGGATATAAGCATATTAGTTAATCCTCCTGAGGAGTGATCATTGTAGAAGTGATATAACCTGGCCAGTAGTCACTATTTAGTTGATATTTTGGCTAGATACTGTTGGTAAACTCCCTCTTCTTCTCTCCTATTGTTTCTCACTTCTCCTTCTCCTTCTCCTTCTCCTTCTCCTTCTCCTTCTCCTTCTTCTTCTTCTTCTTCTTCTCCTCCTCCTCCTCCTCCTCCTCCTCCTCCTCCTCTTCCTCCTCCTCCCTCTCCCTCTCTCTCTCTCAAGAATTGATGCATTGTTCATGTACCCCTTGTATGAACTATCAAATTACAAAAAGCCAAAAGAGTGAATACTTGAGAGTAGGAGCTAATACTTTAGATTCTTGTAAGTAGGAAATATCTTCCAAGCTATCTTCAGTGTTGATATCTGAGGTGCACAGAATTTTATAATACTTCTTCTGTCTTTGACTGGTTTTGAATCAGCTTACTATCTGGCTATTGGCATCCTTTAGCATACCTGTGCAAGATTCGTTCTTCTGACTTCATAGATGTTTTGTAAGACTTTCCTTGTTTTTCTGTTACCAGGTTCATCTGCTTTGCAGATGTAATTGTAATACTGCTTCTTATCTCTTTTAACAGTTCACTAAAATTATTTTCTAAGTTTCTTCCTGCAGACTTTGTAACTTGCCTCTGGCTTCTCTTCCCTTCTTTCACATTTCTTTCAGAACAAACAAATTTCCAGTTTGTTCTGACATTCAGTTTCTTTCTTTTTATTTCTTTGGTACTCTCTTTTTCACATCCACTATTAACATTTTCTTTAAGTTCATTCCACATTTCCTCTGTTTCTCTGTCAATGAGGTTCTGGATTTCAAAGCAATGGTGAAAATGGCGGCTGTATGCTGATGATCACATTATGGAAACTGGTTTCTAGCTTAACTAAGAACTTGCACATGAGCAGTTCATAATCAGATTCAGTCATTCCCTGTCCATTTGTTTGCTGTTGCAACTCTTCCATCTCCTTCTACCAATACTATGGTCAATTTGATTTCTGTGTACTTCCTCTGGTGATATCCATGTATATAGGCATTGTTGTGAAATCACTGGCTCGGCAGAAATTTAGAAGGCATTATCTTGCTTCCTTCCAGTTTCATAGGTCATATCATACAACTACATCTTCCTCCTTAATTTCCCCCACTTTGGCATTCCAGTATCCATACACAAGCAACACACTCTGCTGGCATGTTCTGTGCATTTCAAATGGAACTTGATCACTAAACCCATCCAGCTCCTCTTCTTCTGCATCAGTGGTTGAAGCATCATATTAAAGGGTTGTCCCTGAAGCCCAATTGATACTGATTACATTGTAGTTATTCTCACTACAACCTTCCTAACTGTGAAAGCAGTGTGTTTTTCATGTCCATCTCAATTTGTTGATGCTTAAAATAGCAATAGCACTTAGACTTATATACCACTTCACACTGCTTTACCGTCTCTAAACGGTTTACAGGGTCAGCATATTGCCCCTAACAATCTGGGTCCACATTTTACTGACCTCAAAAGGATGGAAGACTAAGTCAACCTTGAGCCACTCAGAATCAAACTTCTGGAATGAGCAGTGAGTTAGCCTGAAGTACTGCATTTTAACTACTGCACCACCATGGCTCTTATAAATATCAGTATATAATGAATTAATTTCATCTTTCACTGTATTTCACCATGTCATTTCAGTTTGGGGTATGTGTGTGTGTATGTGTGTGTGTGTATGTATGTATGTATGTATGTATTTATTTATTTATTTATTTATTTATTTATTTAACTGTATGGCAACCTCAGCAACTAAATGTTCTGGAGGCTTTAATCTAATCATGTCATCAATACCATTAGTACTGTAGTGCCATGGTGGCGCAGTGGTTAGAATGCAGGTTAATTCTGATGACTGCTAGGACTTCAGTCCTGACTGATTCATGCTTGACTCAGTTTTCCATCCTTCCAAGATTAGTAAAATGAGGACCCAAATTTTTTGGGGCAATATGCTAACTCCGTAAACCGCTTACAGAATGTTGTTAAATTATTATGAAGCGGTATATAAGTCTAAATGCTATTGCTATTGCTATTGTGAATGGTCTTTAGCTGTTCTTCAGTAACATGTTGAATGTCATCTGACCTAAGTGCTCTTTCATCTGGCACTGTATCTCCAACCTTTTATTATTTTCTGTCCATGTGATTTTCTGGGTTTACTATTGCCTTTTCCCACACAGAGTGAAATTATGTCTTTGCCTTTGTCACAGAAGTGATTATCTGCCTCTTGGATCTTTCTGTATTACTCCTGCCCAACATAGATGCCTGCTTATTTTTGGGGGTTGGCTGGGATGACTTTCCCCCCTTGGGGGGGAAGGGAATATATACTCTTGGCATGTAGTCCTGGCATTCTTCATTCATCGAACATTCATCCAAACTCTGCCCCCAATGAGGTACCCCAGCAGAACCTAGGGAACTGGGTTTTATTGCCGTTATTATGCCTTAATTCTCCTTTTTTATTCCTTCAAAGTTTTTTTGTTTCTTCCTTGTGCTCTTCATGGAAGATTTATAACCTTCTTGTGTTATTGAACAAACTGCAATAAGTTATTACTATGCAAATGATACATATCCGTTTATATCTCTATCTACATATATCTCTCTGTTATACATATGCAAATCATAAATAATATTACTAATTTTCTCCTTTCCATATCCATAAATAATTAAAACACAATCAAATGTTTGGCTATATTGCATTAATTCTAATTTTAAAAATCAGTAAAAAGTATCTAGTATTTTATAATTTTGCTTATTGGCCTTTACATACTGCCAATTACCTCTTTATCCTTATTTATTTCTTATTTGTTGTTCTGATAGGAAGTGCAAATTTTACCAGAAAAGCAAAATCAAATATTTATCCTCTGGCTGTTTATCCTTGGAATAAATTTGCTTTTCATATACAATATTATCCTGCTGGCTCAAGTGTTATTCTCTTGTTGGGTAAGAAAGTATTCATATAATTAAGAACAACAAATATGACATTTCATAGACCAATATTTCTATAATAATTTTATTAATCAACTTGTGTGTGTTTCTGCCAGTAGGCATTCCCACCATGAAAGAGTTTGACATTTCTAACATTTAATTGAGTACATCCAATTTATTTTAATTATTATACAATATATTGATGTTTACTGTCGTGATGAACGATGCCGTCAAGGACAGTGATGCAGAAATCACCCTTAAGTACAGAAACACTTCAATTTGAGGAGAAACTATTACCAAAATGAAGACAACTGTTCTTAAGAGATTTTCCCTTTGCTAATGACTGCGCCCTGCATGCTGGCTCAGAGCCAGAGATACAAATCAGTATGGAAAAATTCTCTATGGTTTGTGACAATGTTGGACTCACCATCCTTATTTAAAAGACTGAAGTCATGCACTATCTGGCTTCCTATCCACCATACATAGAACTCAAAATCACAATCAAAGGGTAGAAACTACAGGCAGTGGACCACTCAGTTACCTTGGTAGCACTCTCTCCCAAGTAATGACTATTGAAGTTAACTTGAGAATAGCAAAGGCAATCTCTATTTTTGATATATTGCATGCCACTGTGTGAGAATGTCAAGGAATTACTCCAGCAACAAATTGAAGGCCTACAAAGCCATGGTACTCACTACCCTTCTATATGCCTTAAAATAAGGACTATCTATCAAAGGCATGCTAGATAGATTTCCACATGACTATATTTGTAGAATATCAAGCATCAAATGGCTAGATAAAATCCCAGGCATTATCTCTAGAACAAGTCTACCATCAGTCTACATGCTCAGTCTACAATCACTGCTACTCACTGCTTCAGTCACTCATGGTGTTATATTTGTGTTGTTTTTGTTTGTTGCATTGACCATATAATAATATTTTTGAAACAAATGTATTTATTCTAGTTCACATAGATTACTTAGATTCATCTGCAACTGCATAAAAAGATTACTCTTTTCTGAAGCAATTAAGCGCCCTTTTTAAAAAAATTAGGATGAAAAATTAAATTGAAATTAATTAGAAAATTAACATAAATGACTAGCTTTCATGAAAACTTTTAAGAAAGCTATTTTACATTACAGTGTTATTTTCTAATTTTCTGGTAACACATCTCTCTTCTTTAATCTGAACAACATTCAGTTTTGAATCTCTTTTGAAGACACAATTAATTTTCAAGTTGTAAATGCAACCTTTATTAAGCAATCTCCTACAATAGCCTTTTCTTTAATGTCCCATCTGGCCTACTTGTCTGTTCTGAAAGAACTTGTATTAACTTCTTCTCTAATATAATGTTGAATTTTTTACAAGGTTTTATGATGTTGAATGCAATTGGGAATGTTGTTTAGGTCAAATGATGTATTAAATTTCTACAATGGGTGATTCATGTTAAATGAATTTTGTACATGAATGACTAGATGGGAAATTGCCTTGACTTTCATGACCCACATTCTCCAGTCATTAGAACTAGGCATATATAATTTCTCGGAATATGTGGTATTGACATTTAAAATGATAAGTAGGGGAAATGTGAAATGTTTATTAAATAACAATAGCTCATTGACATTTTTAGGCTGTCAGAAGAACTACATCAAGCTATGAATAGCATCAGGAGTAAAAATTCCGAGTTTTACTCTGCAATACAACAAAGTATTATGACAATAGAAAGAAGAACATTAGATTGGGATCCATCCTGCTGGTTTTGAATTCAGAAGATTGTGATCTTAACATATCTTAACCACCACATATTTAGGATGTCATGTTTTTCGTACAGAGCCACGCTATGAAGATATGGTTTTAAGAAGGGTTCCAATGATCAGGATGCCGAGCACATTTAGCATGAAAAAACTGACTCCTAAAACTGTAAACCTCGTAGCTGCAAAATCTACCTTTGAAACCTCAAGTACAATTTTCCAATCAAGTGGACAGCCACAGGGCTGAAGCTCAAAGAAATACATAATTATTGGCCCTCGGTATTGCTTCATTCCATTTGCTTGATATTTGGCCAGAAGAAATGCTCAGGCTTAACTATTAATATCTGATTGATTTATAACATTAAAAGTCAAGGAGTGAATATCACTAAAACTGCTCAATCATCTCCCTTTTCAGCCTTCCAGGGTCTTGCATTATTTTTATTCTGGTTCATCCACTATGCCCTTGACAAATTACATTAATCTGGTCTTGTGATGCCTCTCATTCATTTCATATCTGAATCCAAACCAAGTTCTTAGACCTGCCTTCAAACATCCGTGACTTTCCCTTTACAGTATTTGTATTTATATTTTTCTTAATATATCCATATGATCTATGGATTTCATTCTTGACTTCCTTCCACTACTACCTAAGCAATTTCTATGATCTATCATTTTTTGTCTCATATATTTGAAACTGTCTTTCATAATATCTGTAGACTCCAGATGTCTATGTCTAAGAGCCGTGATGAGGCAGTGGTTAGAATGCAGTATTGCAGGCAAACTCTGCCCACAGCCAGGAGTTCAATCCTGACCAGTTCAAGGTTGATTCAGTCTTCTATCCTTCTGAAGTCGGTAAAATAAAGACCCAGATTGCTGGGGTCAATATGCTGACATTGTAAGCCACTCAGAGAGTAGTAAAGCACTATGGAGCGGTATATAAATCTAAGTGCTGTTGTTATTGCTATGAAACTTATTTTTTTTCTGTGATATTTTTAGCATAACTCTCTGTGCCAGAGGCCATAAAGCTGTTTTCTGTAAATTATCAGGGATGTGGAGAGTGGTCAACTAAATGATCAATTCTGACAATTGATTTGTAAAACATGTTGAATATTTATCATAGTTTACTTTATACAGTATCTATTACATAGAGCTGATATGGTGTAGTGGTTAAAGCATGAGGCTAGAAATTAGGAGACTGTAAGTACTATTAAGCACAAAGCCATCAGGAAGACCTCAGGCCAGCTACTTTCTCTGAGCCATAGGAAGGAGACAAAGGCAAACCACTTCTGAAAAACCTTGCCAAGAATTGAACACAACTGAATGAAAAACAAAACAAAACATATATTTCACACAGTAGGTGGTTATGAATAACTAAGCAACTCTAATTAGACATGGAAATTCCAGAACAATAGCCTAGAGTGGAAAATTAAAAAGAAAAAAAATCAAAATGAAAGTTCTGACAAACCACTTCCAGATTGTTACAAAAATAAAAATAAATTACATGGGGATATGTCCATGTGACTTCCAGAAATTGAACTTGACTCAAGGAGGGGAGTCTTTATGTTACAATAATTCTAATATTAAAACTGCTAGAAAGTTTTCTATTATGAGTGCACCCAAATTTTTTCTTTCTGGGATAAGCAAAATGATGCAATTTGAAGAAGAATAAGAAGTAGCAAGCACCAGGTAGGCCTATCAATACTGACGTCGGCCACCAATATTGTTTGGCTTATGTGAGTGTTTCATCCAGTGCTTTTCTTTTTAAGCTAGAGAAGATGCTGTCAATCTGACAGCCTCAGTCATTACACAGGCAGCATTCTCTGTCAACAGTAAGGATATACCAGTTAATTTCAGCATGTAAAGAGCCCTGGTGACGCGGTGGTTTGAATGCAGTACTGCATGCTACTTCTGCTAACTGCCAACTGCCAGCAGTTCGGCAGTTCAATTCTCACCGGCTCAAGGTTGACTCAGCCTTCCATCCTTCCGAGGTCGATAAAATGAGAATCCAGATTGCTGAGGGCCATATGCTGACCCTGTAAACTGCTGTAAAGCACTGTGAAATGGTATATAAATCTAAGTGCTAGTGCCAGTGCTATTGCTATGAGATAAGCAGCACATACATTTGATTTGAGAAAGAGGGGGGGGACTCCCATCTTTCAACCAACTGTGGATTGATCAATTGTATGAATTTATAGTTGAAAATGTCTTGCTATATTTTCAAATATTTCTTCCATTACCTTTGCAATTCTTTAGGTATGCAGTAATAGCCAACTTCATTTTTAACCACACATTGTACTTTATTGGGGGGAGATAGTTATAGAGCCCTTGTCATGGTCAGATCATGCACTCCTGAGGATGGACTTCCGGACCGCTTCCCCTCGCCGCAGGGAGACGGAACCGCCTAGATGGTTCCGTCCCAGGCTCCTGATGGACCCGGAGAGGTTTCTGACGGAGCTTGGGCCATATCCGGAGGCGTTAGGTCACGACTCGACGGATCAGGCTGCGGCCTGGGATGCGGCCGCGGCCGCAGCACTGGACCGAGTCGCGCCGCTGCGGCCTCTGACCCGGCGTAGATCTCAATTAGCCCCTTGGTTCACTGAGGAGCTGAGAGAGATGAAACGCCGGAAAAGACGCCTAAAGAGCAGTTGGAGGACGTCCCGAACCGAATCTGACCGAACACAGGTAAGGAGACATATTAGATCTTACCTTGTGGCGATGAGGGTGGCGAGGTCTAATTACTACTCCACCCTCATTGCGTCATCAGATAATTGCCCAGCCTCCCTCTTCAGGGTGACCCGCTCCCTTCTTCAACTGAGGGGGGGGGGCCCTGGCGGGGAAGGCTGAGGAGTTTGCACAATATCTGCATGACAAAGTCGCTCGGATCCGAGAGGGTTTGGACTCCGACTGGGTGGCCCCGGGGGAGGTGACGGGAGCAGGTCTTGAGACTGTTATTTGGGAGGAGTTTGACTCTGTGACTCCCGATGACGTGGACAGGGTCCTGGGGAGACTGAATGCAACCACATG
>NW_015388807.1:303642-322729 GCF_001527695.2 Protobothrops mucrosquamatus
GACTACTGGAATATTATTCAAAGAGATAAATCAAAGTTATCCAGATAAGTATTGAGTAGTGAGTGTCAATATCCAGCTTGTTCTGTTGTATCTGCAGAAACCTTTCCTCTCTTTTACTGATAAAATTTTGATCAAGCATCTTTTGCTGGAAATCTCATGAAGTATTGAGAACTTTCAAAATAAACCTAATCTTGCAAAATCAACCACTTTTTTAAAAATGGACTGGAAAAGCCTGGATACAATGATATAAGGAGATTTCTACCAGGACTGAGGATTTTGCTTTTCTTAATTGATCCATTGCAACATGAAAAGTCTGCATTATAAATTAATTAAGAAGATTCACTGTTAAGATTCATTAACAGTAATTTTACTTCATGAGCCTTCCAGTTTATGGAGAAGTACAGTTTATGAAGTGAGTTTTTAATTCTGGTTAAGTCAGATAAATTACTGTAGCTCAGTAATCGAATAGTGAGTCAGTTTAAAATAATAATAATAATAATAATAATAATAATAATAATAATAATAATAATAATAATAATAATAATAATAATAATAATAATAATAATAATAATAATAATAATAATAATAATAATAATATGTAAAATGTGGTGCCAGAGCCATTTATCTGGGAGCAACCCTGTTAAAGTCAGTGTAACCTTTGACTATGAAAATAAAGAACTACTCTGCTAAAACATTTAAAAATAAAGATATTGCTCTGCTTTCATGTTAAAATGTAAACAATATATGACATCAGTAGATGTATATCTAGTTTAGTTGTTTGGGGAGAATTGTAATGCTTGCCTGTCTAGAGTGCATAACATGTAGATTGTATAATTTTCTGGTTTAGCTGCTCATTTCCTCATCAATGAATAAATCTTGAACTATTGAGATGCTGGCTTCTTAGTCACCTGTAACTATGCTGATAGCAGGTAATCAGAAATAAACTATTTGGAGTGTGATTTCATCCTGACTATTGCTGTAGCAATGTAGGGAAACACATAAGGCAGTGGTTCTCAACCTGTGGGTCGGGACCCCATTTGGGGTCGATCAACCATTTCACGGGGGTCGCCAAGCAAGGCTGTCCGCCATTTTTTTTGTCCGCATTTTTTTGTCTGCCATTTTTTTCCCCTTTTCCGGCGGGTGCCTTACCTCCCTTGGGCTGGACCAGCTGGTGGTCGGCCTGCTCCATCTCTGCCACTTGCCAGCTACGCCTCGGCCGGCGCAGGGGGCGGAACCACGCATGTGCGGCGCTCCTGAGCAGGGAAAGTCCTCGACTTACAACCGGTTGGGTAGTCCTCGACTTACGACTGGTTTAGTCCTCGACTTACGACCGGTTTAGTCCTTGACTTACGACCGGTTTAGTCCTCGACTTACGACCGGTTGGGGTCGCGGCATTAAAAAGGTTGAGAACCACTGACATAAGGATTTACAGTTGAGTATGATACAAACAATCAGGTCCATTATATTCTTCTTGACCTGGCATTCTTCAGAACTATTGGGGCTGCAGCTGCTAGATTTCCCAGCCTAGATGCTAAAGGCCATACTGCAGGATCTCAGAGACCTAATTCCCAGTCAGAATCACTTTGAAGCTCATGGATGGAAATCAGAAGAACCATGGAAATTGCTAAGAAAATAAGAGAAGGCAAAATCAAGAAAGACAAAGATCTTAGGAAGGAACTTTAAAAAGAATTTCAGAGAGTTGTTATGAGAGACAAGAAACAATATTACAACAACTTCTGTGAAGACATCAAAAAGAGAAATAAATATGAGGGGGAAAGGGGGAAAATATTCCAAAAGACTCAAAAGGACATGAGAACCTCGAATTGCTGTGTATAATAATGATGTCAATATCCAAGATAAATTAGAAGATATTCCCTACTTAGAAGAATGGGGATGATGAAGTTAGATCAATTCTCCAATCATTATCAGTTCAGAAAACTACATGAATTGATGAAATATATAGAGATATGGGAAGTCACACAGAAGAAGAAGAATCTATAAAAGTTCTAACTAAGCTGTCCTAGCAAATGTGGGTTACAGATTGGAAGAGACCAATCTATATACTAATACCAAACAAATAAGAAAAAACAGAGTGTGCAAAACATCATGCAATAGCTTAATTTAACATGCTAGTAAAATATTGCATTTGATCATCCAATGCAGATTACAGCCATACTTGGGGAGAGGGAGGGAGGGAGGGAAGGAAGAAGAGAAAGAAAGAGAGAGAGATAGAGATGCTAGATGTTCAAGATGGCTTAGAAAAGGCTGAGGGCCATGCAACATCATTGCTGATGCACACTGGATAATTGAAAAAGCCAGTTTGTGCTTCATTTATTAATTATAGAAGGGCCTTTGATTGTATCAGTCAGTCCAATTTGTGGAATGTCCTTAGAAAAAATGAGAATCTCAAAGCATTTCTTTGTCCTCATGAAAAGTATGTATAGGTCAGGAAGTCATAATATGGACAGAAGAAGATGAAATAGACTAGCTCAAGGTTGAGTGAGACAAGGCTATATATTCACCCCATTTATTCTGTCTATATGTGGAATACATTTTGAGGAAAGCTGGTTTGGAAGATGATTAGCATGATTTAAAACTAGAAGAAAAAACTTGAATAACCTGAGCTATGTTGATAATACCATTTTGATAGCTGAGCAGGACGGGGGGGAAAATAGAACTTAGATTAAATATAAAGAAGACCAAAACTAACAATTTCAAGAACAGTACCTAGCTTAGAATTGACAATGAAGATATTGAACAAGTGGAAAGGTTCTGTTCAACTATTGATAATGAAGGAATCAGC
Organism: Protobothrops mucrosquamatus; assembly: GCF_001527695.2. Classification (NCBI taxonomy): domain Eukaryota; kingdom Metazoa; phylum Chordata; class Lepidosauria; order Squamata; family Viperidae; genus Protobothrops; species Protobothrops mucrosquamatus. Next base: position 306,446 of record NW_015388807.1, read on the forward strand.
TGTCAAGAAATGTACTACAAACTAGCACTTGGCTGGGTATCCATGAAGACCTGTGAAAAGATATTTAAATGCAGAGATGTGCCTATACCTACAAAGATCAGATTGGTGCAGCAAATGGTGTTCCCTGTGATACAGTATGGAAGCAAAGGAGAAAACTCCCAAGAATACCAAGGACAGCAAGGAAAACAAACAAAATGAACAAATCAGGCCAACTTTTTCACCCAAGGCTCAAAGAATCAGGCTTAATTTTTCGGATTTTGCACACATAATGTGAAGATCTAGTTCTCTTCAGGGGTGTGCAATGCTGAGAAAGGTGGAAGAAAATAGAAGAGGAAGAACAGCAGCAAGGTAGAGGTACTGAATTATAGTGGCAATGGGTGCACCATTAGAAGACCTGAAGGACCAGGTTGGGGAGCAGCCATCCTGGAAAAACAATCTATATATGTGGCTGCTAAGAGCCAATACCAACTTGATGGCAAATAATTGCATTCCAGAACATTACCACCACTATTCATTTTTAGAACCAATTCATTATCTGAGATTTGAGATTTGCAGCACACACTAGGCTGCGACAGCATCATTTATCTGTCATGGTGTACTACATATCTATGCAGGGAGCAAATGGATTTCTCAGCCTTTGTTACCATTTCACTTTCTCAGAGGGAGAGTGCAAGTCAATCATAGGGGCAACGAACAGGAGGTAGAAGTGCCACTCCATGCACCGATTGCCCTGATCTTAAGCTCTGCGTAGCTTAAAAAGAAATCCTGTAGACAAAGCTGGAAGGATAGAGGAAGCTCCACCGCCAGTCATTCTCAGGGACATCAGATCCATAAAACAGAGCACCAGCCATAAAACAAAATCAGCTGTTGGAGATATTGGATACCGTAAAAGCTGCAATCAATACATGTTTCTCCAATGTCTGAGCAAGCATAAAATGTTTGTCCCTGATCACATATCCCTAACTTCAACCAAAAAACAAATCTTGATTGTGATACTGAATGTAAGTCATGTAGCTGGGGAGGGACCTGGCTTAAAATTTTAAACATACCATCTTTAATTCCACACTGAGTGCTACAAGTCCCTTGGTGCTACGGTAAAGCCTGTCAGATATGTTGAATGAAGAAAAAAACTTGATCTGCATTATTTTGATCAGTAACAATGTGAATATCACAAGAGCCTGCTTCTCCATTGTAAAGCTGTCACTTTCTACGGCTCTAGCTTTCTTTCCATTATATTCAGTGAGAAACCTTTTCAGGGATGATTAATAGTGCAATTCCTCTAGGAGTTACTTTTATCTGTTGTTTCTTCATTTGTGAACAAGAGGCAGGGGTGGGGCAGGGAAAAGATTTATACTCATTTGTTAATCTCTGCATTTTATATTCTGCCATTCAGCAAGGAGTGCTATGACTGGCAATATTCACATGCTGTTTTCAAATTAGTTTTTTGAAACGTTCAACATTTGCCAGTTGACTTAGAAATCTGTTTATTTCAACACCTTTACTAAGGAAAGGCAAAAGGAGACCTTTATGAGGCTTATCAAAAGCACAATTAATGTCAGATCATTTTAACACGCATCACCTTTTCCAGGACTGTAGCCCAACTCTTTAAGGAAGAAAATGATTACTCTAAAAGTAAGAGCACAATACCAGGTAAAATCATAAAATAACAGCAAAATGGCATTTTCATTTTTTTTATGGGGAGGAAATAAGAAGAGAAGTGCTTGCATTTGGCTAGTGCTCTAGAAGATTGTCCTGCCTCCTTCTTTAAACTTAAAAACTTATTCCAAAAAGCTGTTATGCTCCAATGAAGTATAACAATGAAATTGGGCAGAGGAGGAATGGGACCAGCAGTTCAGTTTATCTGGGTTTTTGGTTTTTTTTGCCATGTTCCTAACTTAAATGAACAAAATCTGTTTTGAATACACAGGTCTATTATATGGAAGAGGAGTTCTACATATTTCAGTTCTCTTTTCATGGCAAAATCTAGAGCATCAACATGACTGATTTAAATATTCTGAGTGACTGAATAATAAGCTACGTTTCTTTGAAATGCCTGTGTTTGTTATTAATAAGTAGATTCATACCAAGACATTCCTTTGTTATGCAAATTTTGACTGGGAACATCAAACCGTGTTACTTTCTCAAGTTTTCCTCCAAATTAAGGGGTTTCTGAAGTCTCAAACTATCAATAGCAGAACAAGCAAAACTGAATATTCCAATTCCCATACACTCCTGTCGGTAATAATTGATTGTGATGGTTATAGTTCAAAATACCTCTCCCAGCTACAAACTATGATTGATCACTGCTTGTTATCTGCATATTTTTTTTAAAAAATCCGCAAATTAAAATCATTGAATTAAAATTACAATAAATTAGATAAAGGAACATGGGGGAAACAACATCAAGGCACTTTGACAAATGACCCACATACACACAAACATACATACACACACACTCTCACACACATGTAGGTAACAGTGACCTAGAGCAAGCAATAAAGGAATATTGCTTCATTGTATTATTCATATATTATGAAACTTTGGATAAAAGCCTTAAACGGGGAAAATAAGAAGGTGTCAATATATGAGAAAAAATTATGTGCACTTGAAAAAAAATTAGCTATTTTTTTTAAAAAAAAATTTTTTATGTTGGGCAGAAACTGGAGAGATGTTGGTTGAAGCTTTATTTAATCATGGGTGACTTTGAACCAGTGCCTTTTTCTTAGATTCACTGAACCATATGGCTGTTGTTGTGAGGATAAAATAAGATGACATAATGTGTACTGTGCTGAACTTTTCTAAATGAAACATGTAGATTTCAAATGGCGATGTTATTAGCATTCTAGTTTTTCTGTTTCATATTTAAGAGTTCACTAAAATTGCTTATCTCTGTAAAACTAAATACTGATTTCCTTCCTATTGTGTTCAGATAATAATCCTGCAGATACCATACCTCTGTCGCACTTCCCGTTTTAGGATCTATCATCCCCAAAGAAGCAGGGAAAGATGAATGCAAATAAGTTATAGCTCCAATATCTACAACTCATTTTCATAGGTCCTAGGATATACTTTACCAATGGTTATTATGAGCTACAAGATTGCTTTGATTCACTGGACTCTTCCATTTTGACATTATTATGTATGTCAAACATCTCTGATTTCCAATTCTAATTCTACTGGCATTCCAGTTGATTTCCAGTGAACCATATATCTTTCAAACAAAGCAAACCACACTTTCCAGGTCATAGCAACTTTTTTATGTGAACAGAAGGAGAACAAAAGAAAAAAGTATCAATCAAGTTCTCAGTAAACTGCTGCACTCTAATAGAAATACCCATTTGCAGATGTATTGACAGGAGACTGATTGCAAGAACATATGCTTCTTCCACTTATGGGATACACACTTGGCTTAGAAATAAAACTGTTTAGCTGTGAATCAATTTTCTTTCCTTAAGGATATTATGGATATCTCGCCAGGTTCCAATTTCTGTATGTATAGTAATTAAAAGATGTAACATTCAGTATGAAGAGTAAAAATGTGGAAAAGAGGGGGGAAAAAACCCTAACATTTGACATCCACGGATTCTTGAAATAATCATGGAACTATAGAAATTCTAGGGTGCTTAGATGATTTTTCAAGAGAAAAAAAACAGTTTGTTTATTCCAAATACTATACTGTAGATCAGACATGTCAAACACAAGGCCTGGGGGCCGGATGCGGCCCACGAAGTGGTTTCATGTGGCCCACGAAGCATCCTGGAAACAGTGAGGGAACAGCCCCTGTTGCCTTGGCCCTGGCCCAGGCCGGCCGGGAGCCAATGTACAATTTTGTGGTGGCCATTTATGCTGAAAAGCATTCAGTCTTAGCTCCACAAGACCATCTAGAAAAAGTGAGGAACCAGCCCCTGCCACGTCGGCCGCACTCCCTGGGTGCATGCTGGGGAGGTGTCACCCTTTCTGAGGAATGAAGAAATGGACCAGGCCTTGGCGCTTGCCCCGGTCCCACCCCCTTCTGCCAGAGACCCTCAGATCTGTCCCACTCCTGCCCAGGCCCCCACAGGCACCCTTGACGTGAACGATGTAGAGCTGGCCATGCCCACCCAGTAGGCCACACCTACTCCATCCATGCCCACCCAGTAGGCCGCACCCACCCGGCCCCCTGAGGGCAACCACAATGCTGATGTGGCCTTCAATGAAATTGAGTTTGACACCCCTGCTGTAGATAGTACATTTCATTTATATTATACATCGACAAACTCCCCTCTGACTGACCAGAGGTGAACTGGTTTATTTTATAAAGAAAAAGAAAAGAGAATAATTAGTTTATTTCTTAAACTAGAGGCTTTTAAAGGCTAGGAACATATTATTATTATTTCAGATATGTATTGTCACCATCACAGTCCCTCCCAGCCCTCATCAACAGTCTTTGGAAACTATTCTCAGTGAAACAACTAATAAACAAGAGGCTGGTCTCACTCTCTAAAAAGTTTATCATCCAGTTTCACTGGAGGTTTTTAAAAAAGAGATTGGACAGCCATTTGTTCAGAATGTCCCAAAGGTACTTTTTTTTTCAAACGGCAACTGGACTTTCTTTGCTTTTCCATGAAGACATTTCTTTTCTCATCCAAGAAGCTTCTTCAGTTCTGATTGAATGGTGGGGAATGGAAGGTTGGTGGTTAACTCTCTGAACCTTCAGCCCAGTGGTGGTTAGCACGCTGAAGGTTCGTTGTTAACTCTCTGAACCTTCAGCCCAGTGGTGCAGGGTTCTGATCACTCCCACACAAGTATCAGCATTTACATTTTGATTCTCACCACCCACTGGAGCACAAAATGAAAGTGATCAGGATCCTACATCACTGGGCTGAAGGTTTGCCTCTGAACTTTCAGCAAAGAGGGAAAATAAAAAGAACTAAAATACACTAAGGAAAGAACTTGTGGCTATCCGAACTGGGCCTTCATTAAATCCAGAAAAAGATCCAGCAGGAGCTTCTCCATAAGAAGAAGAGAACAGCAAATGAAGCTATGTTGTCATTCCATACATTGCAGAAATATCTGAAAAGCTCTGGAGGATTTCAAACAACACAACATACATGCATATTTTACACCCAAGAATATTCTAAGGCAGAAGCTTGTCCACCCCAAGGATAAAACACCCATAGACAAACTGAGCAATGTGGTATATTCAGCGAGACATGTGCAGACCAGATTGGGGAAATAAAACAACCACTTCATAAATGCATTGCACAACATAGGAGAACAAACCCATCAGGACAAGATTCAGCAGTTTGAAAGACAACAATCACTGTTTCGAAGACAGCAAAGTCCACATTTTGGACAGAGAGGACCACTCGTTTGAAAGAAGGGTCAAAGTAGCCATCTATGTTAAACTTGAGCAGCCCTCTCTCATAAGAGGGAGAGGGATATGATACCACCTATCTCCTGTCTACAACACAGTCCTTTCAGCAGTTCCAAGGTTTCACTCCATTTGCACTCTGATTCAGGTGACCTCAAGGGTACAAATAAATCCCCAAGTGGCCTCAATGACTGTCAGAGAGCTAATGACCAACCTTCAGAATGCTAATGACCAGATGGCTGCAAGGAATATAAATCCTTCCATTTCCCACCATTCAGTCAGAACTGAAGAAGCTTCTTGGATGAGAAGCAAAAGGTCTTCAAGGAAAAACCAAGAAAGTCCAGTTGCCTTTTGAAACAGCACCTTTGGGACAACCATGACCTGGATGAATGAGAATCTCATAGATATTTGTCCAAAGTATCTGCTTGAGTGGAGGGGGGGGTTGGACCTCCAAGATTATTTCCAACTCTTATTATTCTGTATTCTGTTGACCAACATCAAATACAGAAAGTGAATTCTCAATCATAGGACTGAAGAACCAGTTAGGCCACTGAATCCAACACCATGTGCTGTGTGTGAATCCAGATTAAAGAACCATGATGGACATCTTCTGCTAAGGCGCGGCTAGTGAAGGGGACATTATTCCTCTTTGGATCACTGGTTCCATTGTCCAACTGCTTTTGCTATTAGAGCATTTCCCCCTAATATTCAGTGAACATATGCTATCCTGTAGCTTAACTACATTATTCCACATCCTGCACTTTGACATGACAATGAACAAAAGATAAGATGGATGCACAAAATTTTATCATCAAAGTGTTCCACAAAATGATTGTATTGAGATGCTGAGAGATCTCCCTCACTGCTCCATGTCCAAAATATAATCGTTCCTTCTCTGCCTCTAAGAATTCTACTGGATGATGCTGACGAAATAATAGCAGGCAAGAATTACTTCTGTTCTACCATTTTTGCCACAAAGTAGCTCTGAAATGGGCACTAGCCTATTTTTAGGCAAAATCTTCTTTCACCATCACTCTTTATTGTTCAAGACAACTACTCTAATGTACAAAGAGAATATTAACTAGATACCTGTCAGCTTGATTATATGTTTGTGTATGAGATATAATACATGCTTTCCATGCAGAAGGTCATGGTTGAATCAAGCTTTTTTTAAGGATCTTACAGCCAATGATTGAAAGGAGAGTCCTAAATATGCTTCTGTGGCATTAAGAAGCATTGTAACTTAATTTAGAGAATTCCCAAATAGAGCGACAAATAGCATGAATTTCATAACATAGCTTTCCCATGTGTCTATGACATTAATGTAGTTTATGTTCTATTACTCAAGGGGGAAGCAATTCTTGATTAACTCTTTTGAAGATATAACGTAAAGCAACTAAAAGCAATTCAGAGAAGCAAGAATTTCTAATGTTCATGTTTGACTAACTGTATGGTACTTCAGAGGATGCTATGTTCTTTAAACAAATAAAAAGAAACAGGGGTTGCCATGGATACCATTTCAACCATTATCCCAGCACTTACATATACAATATAGCAATAATTTCTCAGAAAAATAAGGAAAAATGTATAGCAGAATAATCTCTTCTTCTCCAACCATCTGGCAGTGAGGTTAACTTTTTTCTGCATTATGCTACATTTACATAACTTAATGTGGCAAGAAAGGGATAAAAAAAAACTAGGAATAAAGAACTCAATAGGGGATAAGATGATTTAACCTGCAATCAAGAGGGGAAAAGGAAATTTCTACTTCAGAGATTTGAAAATTGCTCGATAACCTTAAAATCACAATGATGGAAAAGTCTTGTTTTATGAAAAAAGATGCAGAGAGAAAGAGACACGGAAATCAAGTTTATATTTATTTAATTGTTACTAGCCAAATTTCACTGTGTTCTCTCAAAAAGAGCATTTCAATGTTAAAGGTAAGGTTTTTTATGTTTTATGTTCCTTAAATGAAACAGTAAAGTCTAGTGTTGGATCCTGATACACAGCAGCTAGCCCTGAGTAGACATGCCAAATTTCTAACCAATATCTTGAATTCCAAAGACTAATCTTGAATAGATATATTTAAAGTACAGCATTTTGCAATCTCCTTTTCCCCCTTGAAAATAGGTTTTTTTCTGGTACAATCTGTGTTTCCAGAAGCTTTAGATACATGAACAAATGCAGTAAAAGAAGACTGACTTACTACCCCATTATGGTGCACATTTGACCATGTGCATGTAGCAATGGCTGACAAATATTTTGTCCTAAAAAAAAAATCCTAGCATTGAGAGTTTACAGCTTCACTTTTCTGTTCTCGGGTTTCAATTTTGTAAATCTACTAATACACATACGCCTCTTATTACATGCACCTTGAATTAAACTTTCTGCAGAAAATGCATTTATCTTTTTTCAGCTGAGTAAATGACAAAAATCAGAACAATTTTCAAAATGGATCCAGCTCCTCTATTGACTTTTTGCAGAATTTGGAACTCTGATGGTCAAAGGAGAGTGTGCACATGGAAAATCTCATGTTGGATTGCTGCCACTGCAAATGTCTAATTTATACAAGCTTCTTTTGTATTCTGAATATATGTTCCATACATATATACCATTCTGCTAACTCCCAAAGTGAAATTATGTTACAAACTAACAAACAAAACAAAAAATGCTAGATTGGTGAGTTAGACTGAAAGCCCCAATTTACCTTAATTCCACCTATTTTAATACTACCGTAGCATAACATGATAAGCTTTTGAGTTGTTTTAACAAGGCAAATTTTGTATAGCTACCAGATGGTCTTATACTTTTTTTTTTTTTACCAAAGCCATGTTATCTTCAATATCATTTAGGGCATTTACAAAGGACTTGCCTACATATAGGAGTCTCTTTTGTTGAGATGAGTACTGGCTATTAATAAATCACTTATTCAGAAAATCATCAGTTTTAATAGATGTATTGGGCCTTAATACACTATGGTTTGGATGTGTCCATAGAATTGACAATAACATTTTTTTTCTTGGATATTTTGTAGCATATTTCCTTGAAGAACAATTTTCTGACATATCTCAGACTGGCTCTAGATCATAAAAAAATATTTTATGCAATCTTTGTTGGACTGAATGGAAGTTACACAGCAGGCATATTTGGTAAATTACACAATTCGCTTTTAGACTGCTCTGGTGAACCTTTACATAGCTCAAAATAAGGAAATCTAAGACTTTAAAGTGCTAATTTCCAAGATAAAACTCTACCAGCATTTTATTTGCAAAGAATTAAAACTTCTCCAGCGTCAACTCTTAAATGCTTATATAAAAATGTTTTAATGTGTTTACTATTTTTCTTGTTGTGTATCACAGAATAATTCAGGAAGAGGAAAAGAAGCTGGATTCTTTTTTTGTTTTTAGTCAAGCTGCTGATTGGCTCATTGTATAGGTAGACTTGTGATTGGTCTGGTTCCTGACTGGCTGACTCTAAGCCAGATTACTGCTAGGTGTTCTTTCTGATAAGACCTCTGCAGATTCTATATGTTGATGGTTAGTTAAGTGCTCTTTAGGCTTGCTATTGTGTAAAGCTGGGGTCGATGCTTTTAGTTTCAAAATATCCTCCTTCTAGTTGAAATTATTAGAATGTTTATGCTTCTTGATAGCCTCCCTATGTAATCACACATGGTCATTTGATAGAGTAGGCAGAACTTGTATGTCTTCATATTTGATATTAGGTTCAGTATGAAACCATACATGTTCCACTATTGTTGATGATCAGCTTTCCTAGATGGCAATGTATTTCATGTTCTTTTAGCCAATATTAATCTATGTTTTGTTTTCCAGAACTGCAGGGAAGTGATATACCACTGGATTATGAGAGTGGAATTCTGCTAGCTTTGGGTGATTAACAGCCTGATTCAAAGATAGACTAATTGTTTCTCTTGAAATTTCTTCAAAATAAATCAATCAGAATTCTTCCTGGACAAGGAGGCTATCAGGAGCCAGCTTTCTTAGACTTCTATGAAGTAGACCAATCGGGGATCAGTTTGCTAAATTTATTTTCTATGTATAAGTATTCCTGTACATAGCTGGAACTAGAATTTCCATTTCTAAGATAAGTGAGTTTTGACTGATTTCATGACTTTTTGCCATGATCATTAAGCAAATGATTGCAGTTGTTAAGCGAATCATATAGTTGTTAAATGAATCTGGTTTCTCCCATTGACTTTTCAGAAGAAGAAGGAGGAGGAGGAGGAGGAGGAGAAGGAGAAGGAGAAGGAGAAGAAGAAGAAGAAGAAGAAGAAGAAGAAGAAGAAGAAGAAGAAGAAGAAGAAGAAGAAGAAGAAGAAGAAGAAGTAGTAGTAGTAGTAGTAGTAGTAGTAGTAGTAGTAGTAGTTGGAAGGGACCTTGGAGGTCATCTAGTCCAACCCCCTGCTCAGGCAGGAAACCCTATACCATTTCAGACAAATGGCTGTCCAGACTCTTCTTAAAAACTTCCAGTGTTGGAGCATTCACAGCTTCTGGAGGCAGGTTGTTCCACTGGTTAATTGTTCTAACTGTCATTAGTTTCTCCTTAGTTCTAGGTTGCTTCTCTCCTTGATTAGTTTTCCATCCGTTGCTTCTTGTCCTGCCTTCAGGCGCTTTGGAAGCTGTTGGAAGCTGGCTGGGAAGGTCACAAATGGTGATCTCCTGACCCTGGGATGCTACAACTGTTGTAAATACATGCTGGTTTTGATCAAATTTTGATCATATGATTGTTGAAATGCTACAACAGTCATTAAGTGTGAGGACCAGTTGTAACTCACTTTTTTCAGTGCCATTGTAACTTCAAACAATCGCTAAACAAATGGTTGTAAGTCAAAGACTATCTGTACAGCTTCAATATCTTTACCGAGTATTTATTACCAATACTATTAGATAACTCTGATACATCTTAAATGTCATTCTCCAGGACTTTGCTCTGGAGAAGGAAGCACAAGCCAAGCACACAAGAGAGTACAAATTAAGTCACTGAGATCCAAGAAAAAATGCCTACGCTGCAACCTCATAATAAAACTGGAGTGACGCTGCAACCAATTAAAACATCAGAACTGCAATCGTGTGTTCAGGCAAAACACTGTAGTTAAATATGTGGGTTTTCAAAAAACTAAGGGCAAAAATGTTCAACATTTCTTGAATTAAGGCCACCCCTTCAGGTTAAGTTAAAAGCCATCGGCCCTGTTCCCAAGGAAGTAAGACCAAGATAAAAAGAACATTCCAGCTGACTTAATTTACAGCTAAACATATCTAATTTGTATTTAATCTGCATTTAATACCTTTGAAATTACTCAAATTTAATTATGTTTAAAGAAATTACATGCAGCCAATATGATTATCTTGTATGTCTCTCAAGTTAAATGCTATGAATTTTAACATAGTTTTAAAAAGAATGTGAACAGTGAACAGTGAACTAATTACAGTAAAAATCTAGACCTGCAACTGCAGATTTCGTCTCCATCTTCATATGTTTGGGAGGAATACAAAAAAGCAGCAAGTGGGGTATGTCTTCTGGGGATGCACCCCAGAACTTAGATTTATTCTCCTCAACATACAGCCACACAAGTAATCCTTGATTTACAACAGTTCATTTAGTGACTGTTTGAAATTACAAAACTGGAAAAAAAAAAAAAAGACCGTTTTTCATGACCATTGCAACATCCCCGTGGTTACGTGATCAAAATTCAGACCTTTGGCAACTGACTCATATTTATGACAGTTGCAATGTCCCAGGGTCATGGGATCCCCTTTTGCGACCTTTTGACAAGCAATGTCAACGGGAAGCCAGATTCACTTAACAACGGTGTTACTAACTTAACAATTGCAGTGATTCACTTAACAGCTGTGGCAAGAAAGGTCACAAAATGGGGCAAAATTCACTTAACAACTGTCTCGCTTAGCAACATAAATTTCAGACTCAGTTTTGGTCGTAAGTCAAGGACTATCTGTATATATAATGCATTTACTTCCGTATGTTAATATTACAAACTCTGGAAAGGAATCGCCTTCCATTTGCTTCATCTGTCCACCAATTTTTAAAGCAGCCAAACCGAGGTTATCAATTCACCGTTTTGCCCTTGATTGTATGCTCTTTCCAAAACACACATTCCAGAAGGGGGCGCCTTGGTGCTTTCCTCCGGTCTCCTTTCTTGAACAGAACTGCCAATACATAGCATGTGAAAAGTGTTTCTCAACCTTGACAATTTTAAGTCATGTGGACTTCAACTCCCAGAATTCCACAGCCAGCAATGCTGGCTGTGGAATTCTGGGAGTTGAAGTCCACATGCCTTAAAATTGTCAAGGTTGAGAAACACTGAATAAAGGGACAGGCCAGAACAGCAGCGCCCCCTTCCTTTCTGACTTGGGAAAATCTGCTTTCACCATTGAAGCTTAGTCCCCTGGGTTCACCACAGGGAAGGTCTCCTTGCTGGGAACAGAGCAAAGATTACAAAAGCTCTCTCTTATTTATTCTCCAGCCTACACATTCAGTCACTCAGCTTGAGCCACCACCTCCCTTGTAAAGGCACAGCAATTAAAACAGCTTCGTGACATTTAGTGAAGGGTGGTGCCACAGCAATCATGTAGCCAAAGATATATCAGAGCAGAAGAGTGTGTTGCAGTTAAAAAGCCAGAATGCTTTATTTCCACACACACACACAGCCAAAACGTTCAGTAATTCAGTGGGCCTTAAGCCTTTTAAGCCAGTGCTTGCTGTAAACCAGGGGTGTCAAACTGCCGTCCCGCGGGCCGGTTTCAGCATATCGGAGCCGCGCCCACCCCATTGCTGTTAATGGCGAAAAAGCTCCGATACGTCGCGCGACGTCACGTGACGTCGCGGGTTTGACATGCCTGCTGTAAACGAAGGAACTCTGAGTAACGCACAGCTGCTGTGGGACCTTCTGAGATCCCAGAAAACGTTTAGTTTTCTTAGCTGGCTTGAGCTTGTCAGAGAACATGAATACCTCATAAATGCCGTGTTATTTGTTTCTTAGCTAAATAAAAAAGAGGAAGATGGTTTTCTATGAAATAGTTTCCCAATTATTAGAGAAGATATGACAGAGCCATTTCCTGAGTCATTCCATCCAGCGCAGCCCTTGCATTATTCTAGAAGCAAAAGGTTTTCCTTCCTATCATTCCTAGTTTGCTACATTCGTCTCCTATCAAGATCCTCAGACAGCACTTTCAGGTTTTCAGCTGTTATTGGCTAAATCAGTGGTTCTCAACCTTTTCTTCATCATGAACCATGGTCATGGACCCCCCAAGACTTAACTCAATATTTAAATCATAACATTTCTTCAAGCCTTCGCAGACCCCCTATGATGACATCACGCCCCCTCCCGGGTTCCGTGGCTCACAAGTTGAGAACAGAGGCATAGAATCAAGATCATGCGAAGTACTAAGTACCGCTTTACAAAGCCCTGGTAAGACCACACCTGGAATACTGCAGCCAATTTTGGTCACCATATCACAAAAAAGATGTTGAGAGTTTGGAAAAAATTCAGAGAAGAGCAACTAAGATGATCAAAGGCCTGGAGGCTAAAACATACAAAGAATGGCTGCGGCTTGGGTTTGGCTAGTCTAAACAAAAGAAGAAATAGGGGAGACATATAGCACGTTCCAGTATCTGAAGGGCTGCCACAAGGCAGAAGGGGTCAGGTTGTTCACCAGAGCACCAGAGGGAAGGACAAGAAACAATGGTTGGAAACTGATCAAGGAGAGAAGCAACCTGGAATTAAGGAGAAACTTCCTGACAGTGAGGACAATCAACCAGGGGAACAGCTTACCCCCAGAAATCGTGGGCACTCCATCACTGGAGATTTTTAAGAAGAGACTAGACAATCGCCTGTCTGAGATGGTGTAGGTTCTCCTGCTTGAACAGGGGGTTGGACTAGAAGACCTCCAGGGTCCCTTCCAGCTCTATTCTATTCTATTCTATTCTATTCTATTCTATTCTATTCTATTCTATTCTATTCTATTCTAACCACTGGGCTAAATAATAATGTGGCTTGGTTTTTGTATAATAAGATATGCAAATCCACACTGTATTATAAGAGTATTGTGCATTAGCAGATCATTAAAGGTTTTTTTTAACAATTATGACTTAAAAAAAATAGCTTAGCATCAGATATGAAGATAGCCACCATTCTGTTAGAAATGATATATTCTCTCTCTTTCAATAGGTCTGTGGTAGATTCCACCTCCATAGAATCAATAAGGAGAAACATGACTGATTTATTTGTTCCAAATAAATATGATAGCAAGCAAAGACATCAATTAATCCAAGACATTGCAAAGGATATTAAAACTTAAATGGCAATTTTAAGTCCCTGTGAGGATGAAAGTTATTAAAAATTTCAAGGTTCAAGAGAAAAAAATACATTCTCCTGTGCTGGAGCATTTCAGCTTTATCTGGGAGAGGGGGACTATTTGCAGATTTGATGCAATCTTAAGGAGCAGCCATGCAGAAAAAGGATCTGCAAACAAGAAGAGAGTATCCGAATATTGCTCTTGAAATACAGAATTTTGAAAAGGTCAGATCAGCAATATATATGCCAAATAAATGTTGCCATGAAAATACATAGCCATATCTTCCATTTATGGATCGCCACTGTAGATGAAGGTCAGTATATAAACCCTTGCTCAAATTCCTGGTTTCACCAACTATCTGTTCAGCTCCCTGTCCGATTCCCCCACCCTCCCAAAAATCACAATGCGAACCTGACATACAAGAAATTACTGACACAAGGATGGTCTGTGCAATCTGCTTCAATTTTCACCAAGCAATAGCACGGAAAGAAGCACTTTTAATTTTGCTTTCAGTATGCAATAAGCTGGCAAATTTATTGCGACTGCGAAATGGTTACCTTTGCTTCTCTCCACAACCTTTTTCCCCCTGGAGCTTTTTTTTTAAAAAAAAAAAAACTACAGGTAGTCCTCGACTTACAACAATTTTGTTTAGTGACCATTCCGAGTTACAACAGCACTGAAAAATAGTGACTTACGATCGTTTTTCACACTTATGGCCATTGTAGCATCTCCATGATCATGTGATCAAAATTCAGACGCTTGGTAGCCGATTCGTATTCATGACAGTTGCAGTCTCCCGGGGTCATGTGATCCCTCTTTTGTGACCTTCTGATGAGCAAAGTCAATGGGGAAGCCACAATCACTTAACAACCATGTTACTAACTTAACAACTGCAGTGAACAACTGTGGCAAAAAAGGGTCGTAAAATGGGGCAAAACTCACTTAACAATTGTCTCACTTAGCAACAGAAATTTTGGGCTCAAGGACTACCTGTATTTCCAAATCAAGAGAAATTCTCTTTTCCTTTATTCCCAGAGAGAGAGAGAGAAATGGGTATCCCAGGTTAGAGGAGGAGAGGAAGAACTCTCCTTCTGAGTACATGACATGTGTGGCCTTGATTCAAGAATAAAGCTGAGCATCTGTAATCAAGTAGAATGGAGATATTGGCTACCTAAGCAATTACCTTCCTCTCTACAGTCAATGTTCAGTGAAAAATGTAAAGCGTGCTTCTGGATAGTTGAAAAGAGGAGATTCTAACATGGATTTTTTCCCCCCAATGAATGGATGGTAGAGCTTAACTAATTAAGGCATGAAGCCACAATCTGCAACCTAAATGTCTTCCTCTTAGAAAACGTATATACTGTAGCTCTTTCTGCTCAGATGTAGCTTTCGGTAAAATAAATTTCAATTTGGTCATTTTATGACAAGAAAAGCTGCAGTAGAGTTGGGAGGAATTAATTGTAAAGTTAATTTTAGGAGAAGCACAGGTAGTCTTCAACTTATGAGCACAACTGAGCCCAAAACTTAGGTGGCTAAGGGAGAAATTTGTTAAATGAGTTTTGCCCCATTTTTTCTTGCCACTTTTGTTAAGTGAATCACTGAGTTGCTAACTTAGCAACATGGTCGTTGCATGAATCCATTTTCCCCATTGACTTTGCTTGTCACAAGGATGCAAAAGGGGATCACGTGACCCTGGGACACTGCAACCGTCATAAATGTGAGTCAGTTGCCAAGTGTCTAAATATAAATCACGTGACCATGGGGATGCCACAATGGTGGTAAGTGTGAAAAATGGTCATAAGTCACTTTTTTCAGTGCCATTGTAACTTCGGTCACTAAAGTCAAGGACTACCTGTATTGCTATTAAGTGAAGTTATAGGTCAAGTAAAATATGGTTTATATTATGAATAGATCCACTTTCTTCTTTGACCACACTTCTACCATTTATGTGGTCTCATTATGTTCCATAAGATGCACATATGGCTCTAGTTCCTCCCCCAATTTGAGCATCCATACGTTGAAGAATTTCGTGTAGGCTTTTGCTTGATTTCCAAGTTGATGGAAGTAGCTTACTTTGCCAAAGTACAAACAAAAGCTGGCAGAAAAGGCAAACCTTAAAACAATTATAGCACTTTTAAAATGTTGAACATAAGATTCCTTCATATATTTTATTGGATGTTTTGTAGTGAAATTCAGAGATAAAAGCAACTTGATGAAGTGTGTTTTTGATGCAACATTGAAAATGATATTAAGCAATGGAGATATGTGTGTATGCATACACATGCATCTGCTCATCTTTTTACATATTTGAGAAATGTATCATAGTTATATATAAAAATAGAACATCATCCACTCAGGTCACAGCAAATCAACATTCCCCATTTTATATGTTGGTATTGTTGCTCACAGAATTGTCAGATAGAAAATTCTGCAGTCCCAATATATCTAAAGGACACCAGTTTCAGAAAAGCTAGTTTAAATTTCTTTTAAAAATGAAAGCTATAGCATCTCAAGGCCCAGAACACTCATTTATGACAGCACAGGACTTTTTACTGAAGCTGAAATGACAATTGGAGAACACTGTCACACTGATACATCTTT